>NW_026886221.1:0-74821 GCF_032173495.1 Musca vetustissima
GGGACTTGGAAAAAAATTATTTAAAAAATCCAGTCCTTGTTGGGACTTGGAAAAATTTTTTTTAAAAAATCCACGCCTTGTTGGGACTTGGAAAAAAAATTATTTAAAAAATCCACGCCTTGTTGGGACTTGGAAAAAAATTATTTAAAAAATCCACGCCTTGTTGGGACTTGGAAAAAAATTATTTAAAAAATCCATGCCTTGTTGGGACATGGAAAAAAATTATTTAAAAAATCCACGCCTTGTTGGGATTGGGAAAAAAATTATTTAAAAAATCCACGCCTTGTTGGGATTGGGAAAAAAAATTATTTAAAAAATCCACGCCTTGTTGGGACTTGGAAAATATTATTTTAAAGATCTTCTTCTATGGCCAACTGCAAATTAAATTGTATTCATATAGCTCTTCTACTCCTTTACGAGTTTATCCTTCCTTAAAGTCCTTCAAATGTGTTTTTAGCTATAAATCCCTCAAGCGAAAATCAGCTTAAATAAAAAGATGTGAAAATTTCATAATAATAAATTACACCTTTATTTTGCGGCGAAGAACCCTTCGAGAGACAGCTCTTGAAAATCCACAAATCCAATCCAAACAATGGAAACGCCATTAAAAATTCACCAACCTAATTTCAATTCCAAATATCAATCTGCTCTACATATTTTTTGTGCAATTATCCTGGCTATTGTTCACAGAAAATTCCAATACAAAACCAAAAAAATCATGAAAAATCGTCTTAACCTAGCACCGCGCACCATAGGTGGTCATTACCGGCACAATCTATGGTCTTCGTGAAACACTCAAGGCAAGACGTCTGTCTATCAAAATCCTTTCCATTCTTTGTGTGTGAGTATGTGTTTGTGTCTGCGTGTTTTGCATTCACATCTGAAGTGCTCTACTTATTATGGCACAGGACATTTTTCTATTGTTCTCTGCAACTTCTTCCTCTTCTCACCTTCCATTGTTCTGATGTGCTTGACCACACTAAGCAGCAGAATCAAGCCACTCAAGGTGTGAAATTCGTAAGAAAATAAAAAATCCCGCCGATAGATAACTGTTGTCTATCTGTCTGTCCATTGGTCACTCACTAACATGTCGGTTGTGAATATGTCATTAATGTCCGGATGCCATTGTCAAGGACATTTTATTTCTGCCTCATCATTTGAAATAAATTTTATTATCATTTCGTATGTTTGCAAGGATATCCTTCAAACAACATTTTATGACTTTACTTGAATGCAATAAGGCCACAAATAATGTTGCAGAGCACCTATTGGCCACCCCAGACTCTCGAATGTCCTTTAGGATATTTTATGTTCAATTACATATTTTTCTTGCGTATTTTCTTTTGTTTCTTATTTTTATGGGAAAACTTTTATGTGAAATTTTTACGACTCTTTTGATCACACTTCTAGAGGAATCCGGCTGATTTTTTGGGTAAATATTTTGGTAAATTAGGTTGTAAAATTGAACAGCAGGTCTATAGAAAAATTTACTATTTAGAGAATTCAGTGGAAAAATATATTTTTTCATAATTTTCCACAGGCTTGCAAGGCGTGGATTTTTAAACCATTTTTTATATCCTTCACCACACTGTGGTACAGGGTATTATGTCTTTGTGCATATGTTTGTAACAGGCAAAAGGAAACGAGATAGACCCATAGTTCCTTTTGAGAATATGCATAGAATCACTTTCTGAGTCGATTTATGCATGTCCGTCCATCTGTCCGTCTGTTGGCGTTAAATTGTAAACAAAGTACAGGTCTCATTGATGATCCGATTTGGATAAAATTTGGCACAATTCACTTATTTGCCCAAGGACGAACCCCATTGAAATTGAAGAAAATTGGTTCAGATTTAGATATAACTCCCGTATATAGTTTCGTCCTATTTAAGGTGAATGGGGCACAAAAGTCCTTATATATATTTCGATTTGGACGAAATTTGGCATAGAGTACTGAATTGAGTCTAGAATGATGAATGCGAAGTTTCAAGGAAATCGGGTCAGATTTAGATATAGCTCCAATATATATATTTTCGTCCGATTTAAGGTAAATGGGCACCAAAGTCCCTATATATTTTTCGATTTGCACGAAATTTGGCAGAGCTTACTTAATTAAGTCTAGAATGATGTGTGCTAAGTTTCGTGAAAATCGATTCAGATTTAGATATTGCTCCCATATATATTTTCGTCCGATCTAAGGTAAATGGGGTACCAAGGTCCCATATATCTTTCGATTTGCACGAAATTTGTCATAGCGTAATGAATTAGGTCTAGAATGATGTGTGCCAAGTTTCGAGAAAATCTGTTCAGATTTAGATATAGCTACCATATATATTTTAGTCCGATTTTTAGGAAATAGTGCACCAAAGAGTCAAATTTAGGCCGATTGGCATGAAATTTTGCTCAACGGACTGAAATTTGGATAGCCTAAGTTAGTCCAAGTTTCATTGAAATCGGTTCAGATTTAGATATAGCTCCCATATATATTATCGTCCGATTTTTTACAAACGGTGCACCAATGAGTCATATTTAGGTCAATTGGCACGAAATTTTGCACAACGCACTAAAGTTAGGATAGACTAACGTGTGCAAAGTTTTATTGAAATCGGTTCAGATTTAGATATAGATCCCATATATATGTTCGTCAGATTTTTCGCAAATGGTGCACCAAAGAGTCAAATTTAGGTCGATTGGCACGCAATTTTGCACAACGTACTGAGGATAGGATAGACTAACGTGTGCCAACTTTTATTGAAATCGGTTCAGATGTAGATATAGCTCCCATATATATGTTCGTCAGATTTTTCGCCAATGGTGCACCAACGATTTAAAGTGTGTTCGATTGGCACAACATTACCCACAACGTATCGAAATGGGTCTGAGTTAACCGTTATATGGGAGCTACCCGAAAAAGTGTACCGATAATAATTTTTAGTGGAGACGTTTGGTACGTGGACCGATAAAGCACATCTTCGGACCTGCAGACAAGAGACAACTTTTTGCAAAATTTTGGCGGTCTATCTCAATTCGTTTAGACGCTAGAGTGATTACAACAGAAAGACGGACTTGCATAAATCGCCATAGAATTTTACCCTGATCAAGAATATATATACTTTATACAAACATACCCGGATAAGGTCGGTTCAGATATACACACAAATGACATATTTAACTTAGTCGAACTTCATGTCAATGGTCCTTCAAAAATAAAGGGTATCATATAGTCGGCCCCGTCCGACTTTACTTCTTTCCTTACTAGTTTAAAAAAATATTTTTTCTAAGGACCAACAAGGCGTGTATTTTTTAAAAAATATATTTCCTAATAGTCCTGACATACATTTCCTTAATTTTATTTTGCAAAAATGTATCAAATTTGTTATGCCTAGGATAATTTCCTTTAAGGAAGAGATCCCATTCCTTTCCAATATGATAGTCGTGTGAAAAAATGTATTTTCGATATTTATCGATGACATTTATGCGGACTAATTTCATGCAGATCAAAATCTAATTGCCTAGATCTACACATATGCTAATAAGTTAATTAGATACACATCAGTGTCATATATGCAAAATAAAGGATATCGAAAGGATGAGGTGTTACAAAAGGGTGGTTGGTGACATCAGAACTCAAGGGTGGTAGAGAAGATATGCAAAAATTTGGGAAATGATGTTGAGCTACAAAAAAAGTATTTGCAATTATTGTATGCAAAAAAAAAGGTCCTTGATGTTTGATAATTTGCCGAAAAGGATATATCTGCCATATGCAAAAATAACTTATGCAAAATCCCCCTCCAAGTCATTGAAAAGAACGTTTAGTGATCTTATCACCTTGAGATTTTATTACATCATCGATTATCCTTTTTTGTTTAGGGAAGTAATAAAATATCCTTTACAGGACATTTTTCTGTTAAGCAGCCATTTTATAACTCAAAAGGCTAAGATACTCTCCTGTCTATCAAAACATTTTTGCTGATCTTTAAAAGTTTTCTTCAATTGTCAGTCATTTGAAAAAGAAAAAGGATATTCTTTCGTTCTTGGTAATTTAAGACACAGCCTTTTCGTTTCGTTTCTGATAAGCCTTCAAATATTTTGCAATTCATTGAAAATGTCAAAATGATTTTCATAAATTCTCCTAAATGCATTTAGTTTATGAGTTTCTCCTAAAGTCCTTGAGTAAGGAAAAAATATCCTTTTACATATGACCCGTTATCAAAACCCTTCAAAACAATAACAACAAAAGATAGTTTTGCAAAAATTTCATGTTGATAGGTATCGATCGCTTTTCATTCTATAGAAGCCAAGATTGACATTGACTGTTACACAGACACACACAGTTATACCTGTGTGTGTGTTCGTATGAGTGCCCAGGATCCTGCTAAGTTTGTGTGTGAACATTTTTGATAGACTTGTCAGCCAAATAGATGTAAGGGAGGATTTTATAATGAGTTTAGCCTTTTGCCAGCCTTATCAAAGGGACTCGCCCCTTATCTCAGGATATCCTTTTTCGTTGTTCGTTTGGTTTTTGTAAGAACACATAAATTTGGGCGCCAGTTAAAAAAAATGAAACATCATAAAATTGCATAAATGTCAAAATTTTGTCACGACATCCTCTTGTAAACGCCCAAAATATTTGTTTCTTTTTGGCAAAATGTCCTTAAAGTGCTTCTTTGCCAAAGGAACCCCTTTTTCTCCATCGCATAACAAAGTGTTAAATATTTATGGGAATTATCATAAATTTTGGTCAAAGGATATACCTAATCCTTGCAAAAAATAGAGACATAAAATTTAATGAGCTATAAACATTTTTATTAATTCAAAAAAAAAATCAGCTGCAAAAAAAAAAATTAAAAAATCCACACCTTGTAGGTCTATGGAAAAAAATTACTTAAACCATTGAGCGGAGCAGTATAATCGGACGGGGCCGACCATACGGCACCCTACACAACTACCACAGAACTCCATCTTTCTGCGGATTTTTATTCTGAGCCTGGGCAGTAGTTCGTGATAGTTGCACCCTCTTGTCCGATTTGAGGTCAACAGCATCACCTCCTTACACTGACATATTTTCCGAATATTACAAATATTCAGTACAGAACGATCTTTATCAAAACTTATTCTTTGGCCCAATCCCCTTCTTCGTGTAAAATTTCGCGATGTTCGGACCATAATTGCGACCTCTAGAGCGAACAGAAAAATCGAAAAAATTAGTATTTGGTCCATTTCCTCCCCTAAATATTAACCGATCTTTACCATAAACAATAGGGGTCTTCACTGGCCAGAACCCATCCGAAATGGAAAATTTTGTGAAGATTGGTCCATAATTGTGGCCTGTATCGTGTTTACAAATTATAATGGACAGGCGGATGGACGGACAAACATGTCTAGATCGATTCAGCTAGTCGAGATATGACGATCGGTATATACAGGGTGAGATGAAAAAACTGCAACCAACTTCAGACTGCTGTCATTTCTTAGTCACTCGTCCGAAAGCTGTTAAAGCATCCAATGACAGCTCATTATATTGTTTACAAGCGTACAAAAGTATTTTGGTAAGAATTTTCCAGAAAAAAAGTTATTCGTGATGGAACAGACAGAAAATAGACTGAAAAGAGCTAAAGAGCATGACCGAAAGTGCTGAACTGCCGAATTTGGTTTTCTTCGATGAGAAAACATTCGTTGTCCAGCAGTTTGTAAACAAACAAAATGATTGTGTTTACTTGCCAAAGATGTCAGCTGAAAATGTGAACCTTCGGTTGGCCACCATAACTCAAGTGCCGGCCATGGTGATGGTGTGGGCCGTTATAACAGACGATGGTAGCTCTTCGCTCATATTAATCTAATATCATCAGAATAAATGCTGAATATTATCGCGAAAATATTATGTAGGGTGTATTAAAGCCTTGGGCACGCAAACATTTTGGGCGCCAGCCTTGGACATTCCAACAGGACCATTCTGAGTGCGATGGTGGACGTGCCACCCAAGAATGGTTACAAAATGAGGTTCCTCGCTTTATTTCCAACGCACAATGGCCACCAACATCTCCTGATACCAATCCGTTGGACTATTGTGTCTGGAGTATTTTGGAAAGCAAGGTTGGCACTAAAAAATACCAAAGTGTCGATAACGTCAAAGAAGCGCTTCGCCGGTAATGGCCCAAAATACCGCAGAGCAACATTCGGGCAGGCCATAATTCGTGCCAAAGGTGACCAATTCGAACAAATCTAAATTTTTTCGGAAATTTGATGCTATTTCCGACATTTTTTGCTATCATTCAATGAAATTTAAAAAAAAGTGTAAAAATGATGGCGCTTGACTTTGTTGCAGTTTTTTATCTCACCCTGTATAAAGGTGGGTATAGGACCAATATTTCGCGGCGTTACAAACTCTTGGGGCTGCACAAAGCTATAATAACCTGACAACATAGTTGTGTAGGGTATAAAAATCCACGACTTGAGAGCTTCTTAGATTTTTTTTATTTTTATTTTTTCAATTTATTTCAATTTATTCAATCCCCTTAATAAGAAATTATTTTCTATAGACCTGCTGTCTGATTTTACCACCTAATTTACCAAAATATTTACCCAAAAAACTCAGCCGGATTCCTCTAAAAGTGTGACCAAAAAAGTCGTGAATTTTCACATAAAAGTTTTCCCATAAAAATATGAAACAAAAGAAAACACGCAAGAAAAATATGCAATTGCACATAAAGTATCCTTAAGGACACTCAAGAGACAGAGATGGCCAATAGGTGCTCCGCAACATTATTTGTGGCCTTATTGCATTAAAGTAAAGTCATAAAATTTTGTTTGGAGAATATCCTTGCCACGAAGGAAATGATAATAAAATTTATTTCAAATGATGAGACAGAAATGAAATGTCCTGGACAATGTTATCCTGACATTAATGACACACTCGCAATGGACATGTTAGTGAGTGACCGATGGACAGACAGATAGACAACAGTTATCTCTTGGCTGGATTTTGAAATGTTCTTCTAAATTTCACACCTTGAGTGGCTTGATTCTGCTGCTTAGTGTGGTCAAGTACATAACAAAGGATGGCGAGAAGAGGATGCAAAGAACAATAGAGAAATGTCCTGTGCCATAATAATAAGTAGAGCACTTCAGATGTGAATGCAAAACACACGGACACAAACACATACTCACACACAAAGGAAGGAAAGGAGTTTGATAGACAGACGTCTTGGCTTGAGTGTTTCACGAAGACCATCGATTGTGCCGGTAATGACCACCTATGGTGCACAGTGCTGGGTTAAGACGATTTTTCAGGATTTTTTTTTTGGTTTTGTATTGGAATTTTCTGTGAACAATAGCCAGGATAATTGCAAACAAAAATATGTAGAGCAGATTGATATTTGCAATTGAAATTTGGTTACTGAATTTTTAATGGCGTTTCATTGTGTGGATTTGCGGATTTTCAAGAGCTGTCTCTCGGAGGGTTCTTAGCCGCAAAATAAAGGTGTAATTTATTATTACGAAATTTTCACATCTTTTCCATTTAAGCTGATTTTCGCTTGAGGAATTTATGACTAGAAACACATTTGAAGGACTATAAAAAGGGATAAACTCTTTAAGGAGTAACAAAGCTATACGAATTTTATTTTATAATTTTTTAATAAATATTTTACCAGGTGGCCATAGAAGGTGCGGATTTTTTAAGTAACATCTTTCCATAGACCTACAAGGCGTGGATTTTTATACCCTTCACCACACTGTGGTACAGTGGAGAGTCTACTGTTATTAGTTCAAATGGTAGTAGCTTCGGCTACGGAAACGTACAGAGGTTAGTCTATGGGGGACCATTCCCGGACTAGCAGGCTTGTGGAGCAATTGTTGGGAGGTGTGAGATGCATGGTGGCTACTGGTAATTACTTACTTAGCTGGCTTGTTACAGAACGGTTGTTCCATAAGAGCTTAAAAAGATTTCCAAGCGCGTCGGTCTTGCGCGCAAATCCACCAATTTGGAAGACCACGTTCCAAGATGTTGTTTTCTACTTGGTCTTTCCATTCTACGTGAACCATCAGTAGGCTCGCTTTTAAATGCCTTTTGAGCTGGGGTAATAGCTTCGGCTATAAACCTGACCGAAGGTTTCGATAGCACAGTTGTCAGGGCCCTAGGTCTGCGGATCTAGCCTGGTAGTTGGTGTTGGCCATTCGGGGAGCATCGTGCTGGAGGTGGTTTATACCCAAATCGCGGGTAGAGCTGTGGCTCGATTACTACCGGGTGCCTGACCCATAGAAAGGCAGGAGTATTAGATGGGATCTAAGCATCTCTGTCCGTCCATGTTAAATTGTAAACAAAGTACAGGTGGCATTTATGATTCGAATTGGATGAAATTTGGCACAGCTCATTTGTTTGGCCTAAGGATGAACCCTATTGAAATTGGAAAATATCGGTTCAGATTTAGATATAGCTCCCATATATATTTTCGTCCGATTTAAGGTAAATGGTGCACCAAAGGCACTAAATATATTTCGATTTGCACGAAATTTGGCACAGGGTACTGAATTAGGTACAGAATGATATGTGCTAAGTTTCGAGAAAATCGGTTCAGATTTAGATATAGCTCCCATATATATTTTCGTCCGATTTAAGGTAAATGGGGCACCAAAGTCGCTACATATCTTTCGATTTGCACGAAATTTAGCAGAACGTACTGAATTAAGCCTAGTGGTAAGTTTTGTGGAAATCGGTTCAGATTTAGATATAGCTCCCATATATATTTTCGTCCGATTTAAGGTAAATAGTCCAGCAAAGCCCCTATACATCATTCGATTTGCAAGAAATTTTGCATAGTATACTGAATTGTGTCTAGAATGATGTGTGTCAAGTTTCGAGAAGATCGGTGCATATTTAGATATAGCTCCCATATATATTTTCGTCCGATTTAAGGTAAATGGGGCTTCAAAGTCCCTATATATCATTCGATTTGCACAAAATTTGGCACAGGTTACTGAATTAGGTCCAGAATGATATGTGCTAAATTTCAAGAAAATCGGTTCAGATTTATATATAGCACCCATATATATTTCCGTCCGATTTAAGGTAAATGGGGCACCAAAGTCCCTACATATCTATTGATTTGCACGAAATTTGCCACAGAGTACTGAATTAGGTCCAGAATGATATGTGCTAAGTTACGAGAAAATCGGTTCAGATTTATATATAACTCCCATATATATTTTTGTCCGATTTAAGGTAAATGGGGCACCAAAGTCCCTAAATATCGTTCGATTTGCACGAAATTTAGCAGAACGTACTGAATTAAGCCTAGAATGATGTATGCTAAGGTTCGTAGAAATCGGTTCAGATTTAGATATAGCTCCCATATATATTTTCGTCCGATTTAAGGTAAATGGGGCTCAAAAGTCCCTATATATCTTTCGATTTGCACGAAGTTTGGCAGAGGGTGCTGAATTAGGTCCAGAATGATATGTGCTAAGTTTCGTGGAAATCGGTTCAGATTTAGATATAGCTCTCATATATATCTTCGTCCGATTTAAGGTAAATGGTGCACCAAAGTCCCTAAATATCTTTCGATGTGTACGAAATTTGGAACAGCATACTTAATTAAGCCTAAATTGATGTGTGCTAACTTTCGTGGAAATCGGTTCAGATTTAGATATAGCTCCCATATATATTTTCGTCCGATTTAAGGTAAATGGTGAACCAAAGTCCCTAAATATCGTTCGATTTGCACGAAATTTTGCAGAACGTACTGAATTAAGCCTAGAATGATGTATGCTAAGGTTCGTAGAAATCGGTTCAGATTTAGATATAGCTCCCATATGTAGTTTTGTCCGATTTAAGGTAAATGGGGCACCAAAGTCCCATATATCCTTCGATTTGCACGAAATTTGGCGCAAGGTACTGAATTAGGTCCAGAATGATGTGTGCTAAGTTTCGTGAAAATCGGTTCAGATTTAGATATAGCTCCGATATATATTTTCGTCCGATTTTAAGTAAATAGTGCACCATGTCCCTATATATCTTTCGATGTGCACGAAATTTGGCTTAGCCTACTGAATTGAGACTGATAAATGGTGCACCAAACTCCTAATGTTTGTCCGATTAACACAAAATTTTGCACAACGTATCAAATTGAGACTTGAAGGACGTTATTACGTTATGCTTTCATACGTAAGCAGCTATAGCTTCCATATGTATTTTGAACGGGTGTCTGATTGAGATTAAATTTTTAACAGTGCGGCGTACCGAATAGCGTGCATCAATTTTGCTATAAATCGTTTTTACATAAATTTGTCCCATGGTACGCAGACGACTCTAAATCTGCCCGAATGAAATTAAATTTATCATAGGTTGCAGAAAGACATGAGTATGTTGCTTCGAGGAAACATTGACATACAATTGTAAGGATACATATGTGCAATATACTCAAAGTGGTGAAGGGTATCATATAGCCGGTCCAGTCCGACTTTACTACTTTCCTTACTGGTTTAAATAATATTTTTTTAGATTTTTTAACTTTTTATACCCTACACAACTATGTTGTCAGGGTATTATAGCTTTGTGCAGCCCCAAATGTTTGTAACGCCGCGAAATATTGGTCCTAGACCCACCTTTAAGTATACCGATCGTCATATCTCGACTAGCTGAGTCGATCTAGACATGTGTGTCCGTCCGTCCGTCCGTCTGTCCATTATAATTTGTAAACACGATACAGGCCACAGTTATGGACCAATCTTCACGAAATTTTGCATGTAGGATGGGTTCTGGCCAATGAAGACCCCTATTGTTTTTGGGAAAGATCGGTTAATATTTAGGGGATGAAATGGACCAAATACTAAATTTTTGTCGGCTTTTCTGGTCGCTCCACAGGCCGCAATAATGGCCCTAACTTCGTGAAATTTTGCATGGAGAAGGGGGTCGGGCCAAAGAATAAGCATGCCTGTTTTGATAAATATCGGTCAATATTTAGCGGGTCAAATGGACCCTGACTTTTGTGTGAAAAATGACAAAATTTTTATTCTATAGCATATATATTTACCACTGAAGGACATAGACCCGGTAAGTTGATATTATATCCAAGAGGAGTGGTTGACCTTTAAATTAAGACCAATTATATTATTGTATGTGCTCGGATGTGAGAGTTACACCTAAATATTTACAAGTATCTCCGTATTCGTATATTATTTAGTAACCCATTACCACACTAGAGGGCGGAAGTATAGCGCTGATCGCTTTGAAATATCCCATGAGGTTCCACTTATGGTCAAGGACAACGCCTATAATTTTCAGTGCTGATCAGATAATAACTTTGGAATGAATTGGACCGAAAACTTAATTTTTTGTGTTCTATTCGAGTCGATCTATAGACCACAATTGAAAGCCGAACATCACAACACAACCCACGGTGAAAGGAATCTGGACAATAACTGTACTGAATACTCGTAATTGTCGGAAAATATGTCAGTGTAAGGAAGAGGTGCTGTTGACCTCTAATCGGGCAAGATATCACGAAATATTGCCCAGGCTCGAAATATACATCCGCAGAAAGTTAGAGTTCCGTGGTAGTTGTGTAGGGTATCGTATGGTCAGTCCCGCCCCACTATACTGCTCCGCTTACTGGTTTAAATAATATTTTTTCACAGACCTACAAGGCATGGATTTTTAAAATAAATATATTTTTCCCAACTAGCCCATTTGCAATCCAATAGGAATATATTTCTTGGCTTGCCAACTACATTTAAAAGTAGAGGTGTATGTCCTTGCTAAACACCTTTGTCAAAATTTATTTAGAATTATTGTCGATAAAACAGTTCTGAGTACAGTTTTGTGGGCTATGTCTTTGCTGTACTGAGATATTGGAATTATTTTCTAGTCGATAGAAATGTTTCCATGCCGTGCGCTAAAAAATAAATTTTGTCCTTCTCTACAGGAAAAATTCTTACTTTATGGGCTACTTAAAAAAAATATTTAAAAAATCCACGCCTTGAGGGCTACTTAAAAAAATTATTTAAAAAAAGCACGCCTTGAGGGCTACTTAAAAAAATTTATTTACAAAATCAACGCCTTGAGGGCTACTTAAAAAAATTATTTAAAAAAAGCACGCCTTGAGGGCTACTTAAAAAAAATTTTATTTAAGAAATCCACGCCTTGAGGGCTACTTAAAAAATTTTATTTAAAATACCCACGCCTTGAGGGCTACTTAAAAAAAATATTTAAAAAATCCACGCTTTGAGGGCTACTTTAAAAAAAATGTTTAAAAAATCCACGCCTTGAGTGAGGGCTACTTAAAAAAAAATATTTAAAAAATCCACGCCTTGAGTGAGGGCTACTTAAAAAAAAATATTTAAAAAATCCTCGCCTTGAGGGCTATTTAAAAAAAAAATTATTTAAAAAATCCACGCCTTGAGGGCTACTTAAAATTTTTTTTTTTTAAAAATCCACGCCTTGGGGGCTACATAATTTTTTTTTTTAAATCCACGCCTTGAGGGCTACTTGGAAAAATATTCTTTTATAAATCCAAACCTCGTAGATCTATGAAAAGATATTTTTTTAGAAATCCACGCCTTGTAGGTCTATGGAAAAATATTATTTAAAAAAGCCTCGCCTTGAGGGCTATCTAGAAAAATATGTATTTTTTTAAACACCCATAAATAAAAACAATTTCTATATTTTTTTCAAATACTTTTTATTTTCTTATTATCTCGTTATTTATTTGTTGTTTTTGTTCTTGTTGTTGTTATGTATTTGATTATAATTATTTATATCGAATTAAATCCATTCATAAATATGTATGTCATGATTTGTTGATGTTTTTAAATATTTTTTTTTTAATTTTTTTATTATTTTTTGTAATTTATTTTTTTATATTTTTCAATTTATTTTTTATATTTTTTTTAAATTTATTTTTTAGTTTTTTTATATTTTTTATTTTTTGTTTTTGTATTCTATACAGACATTCAATAAATAGTTGAGATGTGTTGGATGTTAATGTCAATATTTCGTTAGATATTTATAATAGTGTGTTGTTATTTTTTATATATATTTATAATATATATTGGTTTTATATATATATATATATATATATGATTTGATATATTTTTTCTTTTTATTATTAGGTTAGTTTTTTTATATATGTATAAGAGGGAAGTTTTGGGTGTTATGATTTTTTGTTAATAAGTTTTCAAATAATTGCTTATTTTTTAATTTTTTTTACAGTTATGATATAGAGTTATTTTTATTTGGCTACAAAAACACAATAAAAAATAATATTAATATTAAGTTTTTTTTCTAAATTTATATATAATTTTATATATTTATAATATTATTATAATACAAATTATATATAGAAAATAATTTTTTTTTTTAAATTATACATAATTGACTGATGATTTCGTGTCGAAGAAAAAAAGCAAATAATTCAAAAATAGTTTTTTAAAAATTTGGAGAAAAAACTTATTTAAAAATCCACGCCTTGTCGAGCCCTGGAAAAATTTATTTAAAAAATCCACACCTTGTTGGTTCTTGCAACAAATTTTATTTAAAAAATCCACGCCTTATAGTAGACTTTAAAAAAATATTATAAAAAAATCCACGCCTTATTGTAGGCTTTGAAAAATATTATTTAAAAACCAGTAAGGAAAGTAGTAAAGTCGGACTGGGCCGACTATATAATACCCTTCACCAATTTGGGTATATTCTACATATGTCTCCTAAAAGACTCCGCCTTTTCGAAAGAACATTGGCATCAAATTGAACGAACTTGAAGATCTTTATGCCTATGAAACCTATGCTAAATTTCATTTCATTTTCACGATTTTCACGGACGAAATATATATGAGAGCTATATCTAAATCTGGAACGATTTTCGAAAGATATGTATGGACTTCGGAGCACTATTTACATAAAATCGGAAAAAATATTTATGGGACCTATATCTAAATCTGAACCGATTTTCTCGAAACTTGGTACACACCATTCTGGACCTAATTCAGTACTCTATGCCAAATTTCGTGCAAATCGAAAGATATATAGGGACTTTAGTGCACTATTTATCTAAAATCGGACGAAAATATATATGGGAGCTATATCTAAATCTTAACCGATTTTCTCGAAACTTAACACAAGTCATTCTAGACTCAATTGAGTACACCGTGCTAAATTTCGTGCAAATCGACACATATATAGGGACTTTGGTGCCCCATTTACCTTAAATCGGTCAAAACTATATATGGAAGCTATATGTAAATCTGAGCTGAATTTTTCAAAACTTAGCACATTTCATTCTGCACCTAATTCAGTACCCTATACCAAATTTCATGCAAATCGAAAGATATATAGGGACTTTGGTGCACCATTTACCCTAAATCGGACGAAACTATCTAAATCTGAGCCGATTTTCTCGAAACTTAACACAAGTCATCCTAGACTCAATTGAGTACAACGTGCTAAATTTCGTGCAAATCGAATGATATATAAGGACTTTGGTGCAGCATTTTCATAAAATCGGTCAAAACTATATATGGGAGCTACATGTAAATCTGAACCGATTTTCACGAAACTCAGCACACATTTTTCTGGACCCAATTCAGTACTCTATGCCAAATTTCGAAAGATATATAAGGACTTTGGTGCACCATTTTCATAAAATCGGAAAAAACTGTATATGGGAGCTACATGTAAATCTGAACCGATTTTCACGAAACTCAGCACACATTTTTCTGGACCCAATTCAGTACTCAATCCCAAATTTCATGCAAATCGAACGATATATAGGGACTTTGGTGCACCATTTACCTCAAATCGGACGAAACTATATATGGGAGCTATATCTAAATCTGAGCCGATTTTCTCGAAACTTAACACAAGTCATTCTAGACTCAATTGAGTACACCGTGCCAAATTTCATGCAAATCGAAAGATATATAGGAACTTTGGTACACCATTTACATAAAATCGGATGAAAATATATATGGGAGCTATATCTAAATCTGAGCCGATTTTCACGAAACTTAGCACATATCATTCTGGACCTAATTCAGTACACTATGCCAAATTTCATGCAAATCGAAAGATATATAGCAACTTTGGTACACCATTTACATTAAATCGGACGAAACTATATATGGGAGCTGTATCTAAATCTGAATTGATTTTCTTCAATTTCAATAGGGTTCGTCCTTGGGCTAAATAAGTGAGCTGTCCCAAATTTCGTCCAAATCGGATCATAAATGCGACCTGTAATTTGTTTACAATTAAACATCTACAGACGGATGGATGGTCATGCATAAATCGCCTTAGAAAGTGATTCTATGCATATTCCCAAAAAGAAACCATGTGTCTATCTCGTTTCCTTTTGCCTGTTACAAACAAATGCACAAAGACATAATACCCTGTACCACACAGTGTGGTGAAGGGTATAAAAAGCCTAAGAGTAATCTATGAAAAATTAATTTTAAACCAGTGAGCGGAACTCTAACTCTCTGCGGATTTTTATTCCGAGCAAGGGCAATATTTCGTGATAGTTGCACCCTCTTGCCCCATCAGATGTCAACAGCACCTTTACCTTACACTGACATATTTTCCGAATATTACTAATATTCAGTAATTAATTGTCCAGATTCCCTTCACCGTGGGTTGTGTTGTGATGTTCGGCTTTTATTATCTGATCATCGCCAAAAATTATGGGCGATGGAACATTTTAAAGAGATCAGCGCTATATTTCAACCACACTAGAGGGGTAATTGGTTACTAAATAATATCTGAATACGTAGGCACCTGTAAATATTTAAATGTAACTCTCACATCCGAGTACACACGACAATATAATTGGTATCAATTTAAAGGCGAAACACTCCTCTTGGATATACTATCTACCTCTCGGATCTACGCCATAGAATACAAATTTTGTCATTTTTCACACAAAAGTCCGTGTCCATTTGAATCGCTAAATATTGACCAATCTGGCATGTTTATTCTTTGGCCCGATCCCCTTCTCCGTATAAAATTTCACGATGTTCGGGACATAATTACAATCTCTGGAGCGACCAGAAAATCAGACAAAAATAAAGTATTTGGTCCATTTCATCCCCTAAATATTAACCGATATTTACCACAAACAATAGGGGTCTTCATTGGCCAGAACCCATCCTAGATGCAAAATTTCATGAAGATTGGTCCATAACTGCGACCTGTATCGTGTTTATAAATTATAATGGACAGACGAACGGACACACATGTCTAGATCGACTCAGCTAGTCGAGATCGGTATACCTAAAGGTGGGTCTAGGACCAATATTTCGCGGCATTACAAACTCTTGGGGCTGCACAAAGCTATAATACCCTGACAACATAGTTGTGTAGGGTATAAAAAATAAATTTTCAAAATCCACGCCTTGTTGGGCCTTGGAAAAATGATTATTTAAAAATCCACGCCTTGTTGGGCCATGGAAAAATGATTATTTAAAAATCCACGCCTTGTTGGGCCTTGGAAAAATGATTATTTAAAAATCCACGCCTTGTTGGGCCTTGGAAAAATGATTATTTAAAAATCCACGCCTTGTTGGGCCTTGCAAAAATTATGATTTAAAAATTCACGCCTTATGGTAGGTTTTGAAAAATATTATTTAAAAAATCCACGCCTAAGAGTAGTCTATGAAAAATTAATTTAAAAAAATATATACGCCTAAGGGTAGCCTATGAAAAATTTAAAAAAATCCATGCAACGGGTAAGGCTTTGAAAAATATTTTTTAAAAAATCCTTTGAAAAACTATTTTTGAATTATTTTTCATTTTCTTTTTTTTCAAAATTAATTTAAAATTATTTTTTAAAATTTAATTTATGTGTGTTTTTATTTTAATGAATTGTCATGCGTTGTTTGTTTGTTGCTACTTTAGTAGATTTGTTTGCAATTTTTATTAATTTTTTTATTATTTTTTAAGTAATAACATTGATGTAACAGATTTGGTTTTTCCAATTTTTCTCCAATAAAATGTTTCAATCAATTTTTTTTTTAATTTTTTATTATTATTTTTTTAATTTTATTATTTATTTTTTAATGTATGTATGTATGTAAGTACGTATTTATAAATGTATATATACTTTTTGTTATTATGTATTGATTTATTTTTATTATGTTAACAAATATTTATGAAATTTATAACGGGAGGCAAAAAAGGCACTACTATCTAATTAGGTTTTTTTAGTATTTTTTTTCTTCATCGATATTTTTATTTGAAATTATTTTTAAATTTTTCTTTTATTTATTTTTTTTTTAATGTTTTTTTATATAATTAAAAATATTTTTTCGAAGGAATTATGTTTTAAAAACTAAGCTTAAGTCGATGAAAAAAACATTTGATATATTCAAAGTTGTTTTAAAAAAATTATTTGTTTTTTTTTAATTTTGCTTTTTTTATATAATTTTTTTATAATGCAAAAATTGGTGTTTGATTTTTTTTAGTTTTTTTTTTTTCAATGAAGAAAATATAAATTTCAATTAATTTAATTAATTGTAGAGTATTTTTATTAAAAGTAGATTTTTTCAATAGGAGAAATAATAAATTAAAAAAAATAATAATAATAAATGAAATATTTAAAGTGGCGCCCAACCGTTTCCATAACGTCTGCAAAAACCTGGAAAAATTCGTGACGACCCTTGGGTCATATTTTTTTCAATAGAAAAAAATTCGCGACGACCATTGGCTTACATTTTTTTCTATAGAAACAAATTCGCGACGACCATTGGCTCACATTTTTTTCTATAGAAAAAAATTCGCGACGACCCTTGGTCACATTTTTTTCTAAAGAAAAAAATTCGTGACGACCCTTGGCTCACATTTGTTTCTATAGAAAAAAATTCGTGGCGACCCTTGGGTCAAGTTTTTTTCTATAGAAAAAAAATCGTGACGACCCTTGGGTCACAGTTGTTCTCTATAGACGACCCTTGGGTCACAGTTGTTTTCTATAGAAAAAAATTCGTAAGACCCTCAGGTCGATTTTTTTCGATAGAAAAAAATTCGTAAGACCCTTGGGTCACAGTTTTTTTCTATAGAAAAAAAATCGCTACGACCATTGGCTCACATTTTTTTCTATAGATAAAAATTCTCGAAGACCCTTGGCTCACATTTTTTCTATAGAAAAAAATTCGCGAAGACCCTTGGCTCACATTTTTTTCTATAGAAAAAAATTTGCGAAGACCCTTGGTTCACATTTTTTCTATAGAAAAAAATTCGTGGCGAGACTTGGCTCACATTCTTTTTTTTTGGAAAAAAAAAAAAGAATGTGTTTTTTTCTATAGAAAAAAATTCGTGACGACCCTTTGGGTCGCACTTTTTTTCTATAGAAAAAAATTCGTGACGACCCTTTGGGTCGCACTTTTTTTCTATAGAAAAAAATTCGTGACGACCCTTTGGGTCGCACTTTTTTTCTATAGAAAAAAATTCGTGACGACCCTTTGGGTCGCACTTTTTTTCTATAGAAAAAAATTCGTGACGACCCTTTGGGTCGCACTTTTTTTCTATAGAAAAAAATTCGTGACGACCCTTTGGGTCGCACTTTTTTTCTATAGAAAAAAATTCGTGACGACCCTTTGGGTCGCACTTTTTTTCTATAGAAAAAAATTCGTGACGACCCTTTGGGTCGCACTTTTTTTCTATAGAAAAAAATTCGTGACGACCCTTTGGGTCGCACTTTTTTTCTATAGAAAAAAATTCGTGACGACCCTTTGGGTCGCACTTTTTTTCTATAGAAAAAAATTCGTGACGACCCTTTGGGTCGCACTTTTTTTCTATAGAAAAAAATTCGTGACGACCCTTTGGGTCGCACTTTTTTTCTATAGAAAAAAATTCGTGACGACCCTTTGGGTCGCACTTTTTTTCTTTGGGTCGCACTTTTTTTCTATAGAAAAAAATTCGTGACGACCCTTGGGTCACAGTTTTTTTCTATAGAAAAAAATTCGTGACGACCCTTGGGTCACAGTTTTTTTCTATAGAAAAAAATTCGTGACGACCCTTTGGGTCGCACTTTTTTTCTATAGAAAAAAATTCGCGATGAGCCTTGGCTCACAATTTTGTTTCTATAGAAAAAAAATTCGTGACGACCCTTGGGTCAATTTTTTCAATAGAAAATGTGGAACCAAGGGTTCGGAAGGATTTTTGAAACCCTAACAAAAAATAAAACCAAATAAAATTATAATAATTATTAAAGTGAAACACATTTATTGAATTAAATGCTCAAGCATATATGTTTGATGGTTGTTGTTGTTGGTGTTGGTTTTTTTTAAATTTACAAGAAAAATTCATATATATAAATTAACAAAAAATAATTATCAAATGAAACAGAACATTAAGAAGAAGAATCAGGAGTAAATAAGATTATAGTTAAAAACAAAGATTATATATATTTTTTAAATTTGCTTCCATATTTTATATTAAATAAATTATTTATTTTTATTAACTATAGATAGATAAAATAAAAATAATTTAAGAAAAAATATGTTTTTTTTTTATTTTAAGAAAAAAAGAATAATTAAAATAAATAATACTAATTTGAAATAAAAGCATAAGGTGGTAGTGTTAAAAGTTTGACAAAAAATGAGAGAGAACGACAGATTTTTTCAACAAGGAAATAAAAAAAAATTCTTGTAATTTATAAATATTTTTATATATAAAGATTGATAGACAGGAGGAGAGAGAGAGGTTGATAAGTTGAAAATTTTCTTAAAAAATAATTCTCAGTAATTTCTTATAAATTATTAAAAAAAGGGATTTTTTATTTAGTTCATATTTTCAACTTGCTTTTTTCTTCAGTTTTTCTTTTTTTTAATTTTTGAGTCATCCTCCATTTCTTTGTTCTCCTTTTTATTATTATTTATAATAAATACAATGCTTATAGGTTATGTGTTATACGGTAGTTATTATCATGTTCTTTAATTGCCTTTGCAGATACACTTAACATATTTACTTTCCAATTGCCTAGATTTCTAAAAAAATGGAAACCAAAAAAAAATTAAATTAAAAAAATATTTAAAGGGATTTAAATTTAAAAAAAGTAGCAGATTTTCAATATTGAGAAATTTTGTATACCAAAAAAATCGATTCAGGGGTCTTCACAATTTTTTTCCTATAGAAAAAAATCGACCTAAGGGTCTCACAAATTTTTTTCTATAGAAAAAACTCGATGTGAGGTGGTCTCACAAATTTTTTTCTATAGAAAAAACTCGATGTGAGGTTGTCTCACAAATTTTTTTCTATAGAAAAAACTCGATGTGAGGTTGTCTCACAAATTTTTTTCTATAGAAAAAACTCGATGTGAGGTGGTCTCACAAATTTTTTTCTATAGAAAAATATCATTGTGAGGGTCTCACTGAATTTTTTTCTATAGAAAAAAGTCATTGTGAGGGTCTCACTGAATTTTTTTCTATAGAAAAAAAATCATTGTGAGGGTCTCACAAATTTTTTTCTATAGAAAAAAATCGTTGTGAGGTTCACTGAATTTTTTTCTATAGAAAAAAATTGTTGTGAGGGTCACACTGAATTTTTTTCTATAGAAAAAAATTGTTGTGAGGGTCTCACTGAATTTTTTTCTATAGAAAAAACTCGTTGTGAGGTGGTCTCACAAATTTTTTTCTATAGAAAAAACTCGTTGTGAGGTGGTCTCACAAATTTTTTTTGTATAGAAAAAACTCGTTGTGAGGTGGTCTCACAAATTTTTTTCTATAGAAAAAACTCGTTGTGAGGTGGTCTCACAAATTTTTTTCTATAGAAAAAACTCGTTGTGAGGTGGTCTCACAAATTTTTTTCTATAGAAAAAACTTGTTGTGAGGTGGTCTCACAAATTTTTTTCTATAGAAAAAAATCATTGTGAGGGTCTCACAAATTTTTTTCTATAGAAAAAAATCATTGTGAGGGTCTCACAAATTTTTTTCTATAGAAAAAATCATTGTGAGGGTCTCACAAATTTTTTTCTATAGAAAAAAATCATTGTGAGGGTCTCAAAATTTTTTTCTATAGAAAAAAATCATTGTGAGGGTCTCACTGAATTTTTTTCTATAGAAAAAATTGACCTGAGAGTCTCACAAAATTTTTTCTAAGGGTCTCACGATTTTTTTTATTTTTCCTGATTTTTATAAATTCGATTTTTTTGAAAATTTCGAAAATTGTCTGCTTACAATTTGGCAAGATTATGCGTGATCTTAACTAAGGAGAGTCAAATTTTTTCCTTAAATAAAATTTTAAACAATTTTCAATTTTTTTAAATACAAAATATATTTAATATTTTTACCAAATAATCGATTTTAGAAAATAAGAACAAATTATTATAGTTATAACAAATAGGGAGATAAGGAGCTAAACAAAGTCAGAAGGGGGAGAGAAAATATGTGAGGGTAGAGGGTGGGGTGTGTGTGTGTGGATGAAATGAAATCTACGACAAAATTCTGGACGATAACAGGCAGGACTGTAGAATAGGAGGACGTAGGAAAATATTTTTTCACACTAAGTGGATCGAAAAAACGAGTCCCAAAGGACCTTAAACGAGTCTCCAGGGAGCTTCACAATGTCTTTCCTAGAAGAAAAAAATTCATTCTTGGGACTTCAACTGAAAACCTGAGTCCGAGCGACCCCTTGGTTGGCCACCTTATTATGCAGATGTCCCAGCTTCCATTTTGACTCAGTTCCTTTTAACGAAAATCTTTTAGGCAGCCCATATAGATCCGAATCCACAGCCCTACCTGTCAGCTTTTGATGATTCATTTTGGAAATTATTTTTTTTCTAGTATTTTTTATTATTTTTCTTATTTGTGAGAGATGCTATTCAGTATCAGATGTTGTTGTTTTTGTGGTTGGTGTTATTTTTGTTGTTGTTGTTGTAGCCATTTTAAAATAACAACATGAAGTAATAGTTGTAGCAAGTTTTGTCTCATTTCTAGGTGTTGTTGTCGATGATGATTTTTTAGTTGGATTTGAATTCTTTGTTAATTTATTTGCTTTTGTTGTTGTTGCTGTTGTAGTTTTTCTTGTATTTTTGTTTGTTGTTGTTGTATTATTGTAATTATAATAATTATTATTATCAAATTTTATATGTATATAATAATTTAATAACTTTTAAGGAAATGGAAGCGGATGGATGTATTATTTCTTCTTATTCGTTGCTATTAGAGGCGCGTTACGTTGCGGTGTTGTTGGCCGTGATGTATTCATGCCGCTGTACATGTATTTGGCCTTCTTTTCGGAGGGCTTTAATATCTGGAAGGACAAAAAAGAAAAAAAAAACAGATTAAAAAATATCAAAAAATAGGGTTTCAGGGTCTCACGAATTTTTTTCTATAGAAAAAAATCGACCTGAGGTTCTCATGAACTTTTTTCTATAGAAAAAAATCGACCTGAGGGTCCCAAGATTTTTTTTTCTATCGGAAAAAAATCGACCTGAGGGTCTCAAGAATTTTTTTCTATCGGAAAAAATCGCCCTGAGGGTCTCAAGAATTCTTTTCTATCGAAAAAAAAAATCGACCTGAGGGTCTCAAGAATTTTTTTCTATCGGAAAAAATCGACCCAAGGGATCCACGAATTTTTTTCTATAGAAAAAAATCGACCCAAGGGTCCCACGAATTTTTTTTTATAGAAAAAAATCGACCCAAGGGTCCCACGAATTTTTTTTTATAGAAAAAAATCGACCCAAGGGTCCCACGAATTTTTTTTTATAGAAAAAAAACGACCCAAGGGTCCCACGAATTTTTTTTTTTATAGAAAAAAATCGACCCAAGGGTCCCACGAATTTTTTTTTTTATAGAAAAAAATCGACCAAGGGTCCCACGAATTTTTTTCTATAGAAAAGTCGACCTGAAGTTCTCACAACATTTTTTATAGAAAAAAATCGACTCAAGAGTCTCAAAATGTTTTTCTATAGAAAAAATCGATCTGAGGGTCTCACGAAGTTTTTTCTATAGAAAAAACATTTTTTATAGAAAAAAATCGACTCAAGAGTCTCAAAATGTTTTTCTATAGAAAAAATCGATCTGAGGGTCTCACCTTTTTTTTATAGAAAAAAGTGCGATTTAAGGGTCTCACGATTTTTTTTCTATAGAAAACACTTGACCCAAGGGTATCTCTAATTTTTTTCTATAAAAAAACGATCTAAGGGTCTCACGAATTTGTTTCCATAAATATTTTTGAAAAGTCTTTTGGTAGTTTTGCCCCTGATCCCTACCTGGAATGAGCACATTAATGTATCATCCACAGTCATCATGCCGCCGGCATTATCAAATTCACCACAATAATTGGGAGCGGAAAATAGTGTCACCAATTGACGGCGGGCAAAGAATTCATAACCATCCTCGACGACCTGTAACAAAGTCAAAAAAATTAAAAATAAGTCCTCATAGATATCTCCACACCTTCTACTCACCTGATGGGCACGACAAATCAGATCCATTTCATGTTTTGATAAAAATTTCGATACGACATCAGCACCGAACGTAAAACTAACACCACGATCATTTTCACCCCAACCCTGGACATCCTTGTCCGGATCGCTCCATAACAGATCACACAATAAACCAGTATCGGGTACATCTGTGGGACGCATCAAGCGTCGTATCTGTTCCATGCCCTGCAAATCGGGACTCAGGCCGCCGTGGCAGCAGAAAATCTTCTCATCGATAATGGCGGCAACGGGTAAACAATTGAAACAGTCTGTAAAGGTTTTCCACAATTTCACATTGTAGCGTCGTTTGCATTCGTCATAAAAACCTGGGAAGGAAACAAAATTAGAATTTATTTTTTA
This sequence comes from Musca vetustissima, assembly GCF_032173495.1. NCBI lineage: Eukaryota > Metazoa > Arthropoda > Insecta > Diptera > Muscidae > Musca > Musca vetustissima. The sequence continues at coordinate 23,771 of NW_026886221.1, forward strand.
AATAGCAGATCCATGGACTCACCATAAATACGATTAATACTGGCACATTCGTGATTGCCACGCAATAAAAAGAAATTCTCGGGATATTTAATTTTATAGGCCAACAGCAGACAGATGGTCTCCAACGATTGTTTGCCTCTGTCCACGTAGTCGCCCAAGAACAAGTAATTGGCTGCCGGAGGGAATCCACCATATTCGAAGAGACGCAACAAATCTGTATATTGGCCATGAATATCACCGCAAATAATCAGAGGAGCCTCAAGCTCTAACAGGATCGGTTGCTGTAGGAATATTTCACGAGATTTTAAACACAAGCCTCGTACCTCAGATTCGGACATTTGAACAGATTTACCGGTACGACAACTGCGCACTGGAAATAGAAGAAAAAGAAAACAAACAAAAAATTAGTACAGGGTTCGGGAAAGATCGTAACTAAATACAGAGAATATGGAGAGCAATATACAGGGACCAAAAAATACAAACTTAGATCTGAAATATCAACAGATCCTCAGGTCTCAGGTCGTGACGACCCTCGGGTCGATTTTTTTTTCTATAGAAAAAATTCGTGACGACCCTCGGGTCGATTTTTTTTTTCTATAGAAAAAATTCGTGACAACCCTCTTAGGTCGATTTTTTCTATAAAAAACAAACGTTACGACCCTTAGGTCGATTTTTTCTATAAAAAACAAACGTTACGACCCTTAGGTCGATTTTTTCTATAGAAAAAAATTCGTGACGACCCTTACGTCGAAAAACAAACGTGAGACCCTTATGTCGATTTTTTTTGTATAGAAAAAAATTCGTGACGACCCTTAGGTCGATTTTTTTCCTATAGAAAAAATTCGTGAGACCCTTAGGTCGATTTTTTCCTATAGAAAAAAATTCGTGAGACCCTTAGGTCGATTTTTTTCCTATAGAAAAAAATTCGTGAGACCCTTAGGTCGATTTTTTCCTATAGAAAAAAATTCATGAGACCCTTTAGTCGATTTTTTTCCTATAGAAAACAATTCGTGAGACCCTTTAGTCGATTTTTTCTGTAGAAAAAAATTCGTAAGACCCTTTGGTCGATTTTTTCTGTAGAAAAAAAATCGTAAGACCCTTTGGTCTATTATTTTTTAAATTATTTTTCATAGAGAAGGCATGGATTTTTTTAATTAATTTTTCATAGCCTATCCTTAGGCGTGGATTTTTAAAATTAATTTTTCATAGCCTATCCTTAGGCGTGGATTTTTAAAATTAATTTTTCATAGCCTATCCTTAGGCGTGGATTTTTAAAATTAATTTTTCATAGCCTATCCTTAGGCGTGGATTTTTAAAATTAATTTTTCATAGCCTATCCTTAGGGGTGGATTTTTAAAATTAATTTTTCATTGCCCACAAAAGAAATTTTTTAAGAAATTTTGTATTGCCTACTTTTTGGCTTTTCTTCATTGAATTCATTGGTTATTGAGAAAAATATTTGTAAAACATAGCCATGCCAATGATAAGCCTTACAAATTGGCTTAACTTGTCACGGAAGGTTACAAACGTTCTGTTTGCCATGTCTACTAATATTTTTGTCTGTCTGCCTAACCGTCTGTCCGTCGGCATGTCTGTGACCATCTCTATTCACATGTCCATTTGTTTGCTGACTGACTTTCACATTCATTATTCATCATAATTGTTTTGGAATTTTTCATTGGCAATTTCCGCTTTTAGTTTTTCCGTATTACCATGCACCTTCCTCCATTACCCCGACCTCGCTCTCTCTCTAAAATACTACAATGCCAAATATATTTAGCCAAGAACAATACGAACGAACCAATCGACATCATCATCATCACATTTCCTGGAAAGTCTATTAAAAAATAAAGAACTTCGAACGGAAAAATTTCATTTCCATTTAAATCGATTTTTTTGGACTCACTTTGAAGAGACCATTCAATATTCATCATTATCAAAAATCAACTTGTAATTAAAAAAAATTGTATTTAAAAAAAATTTCTAAAGAAAGAAAAAAATGTTTGCCAAAAATGTTTTGGGTGATTTTGCGATGTGTGAGTGTGTGACTGATCTACTAAAATTATTATTAATCATTTCGGATGGCGTCGTCGTCGTTCGGTTCGCGGTTGGCCTCAATTCAAGGTTCTGACGTCATGGCGTCACAGACAAAAAAATTCGAATAAAAACTTTTAGATGTTTTTATTTTATATTTTGAGGAAAAGCCGTACACACCGCCGTAGAGCAATGCCTCTGAATATCCATGAAATTTTGTTGAAAGCTATTTTGTTGCGTACAGTAGACGTCTTCTTCTTCTTCTTCGGATGCTGGTTCTGTGTGTGGGCAATATTTCACAGACAACATCTTTTTTTCATTGTGGACGTCGGACAGACATATTTCATGGCAATCAAATAGAAACAAAACAAAAAAATATTGAAACATGTACCGACCGACGCAGTACTTGAATATTTCTTCTTGCTCCAAATTTGTGGACATGAATGTTCAAACAAAAAAATATTGTCAACACTTTGTGTTGAGAAGAAAAAAAATTGTGAGGGGGGTGGACATTTTGCAGAAAAATGGAAATTGCAAACAAATGAATATCAAAGAGACAACCGCAATTTGTTTTTTTATTTATTTGCTTTTCAATATTGTTTCCTAGTCAATAAAATGTATGTACATAAAATTTTAACAAAGGCAATAATTTGAATTGAAATCAAACAGGATATTTTTCTATAGATAATAAATCAAAGGAACCTTAGGTTACATTAAATCGGACGAAAATATATATGGGAGCTATATGTAAATCTGAACCGATTTTCAAGAAACTTGGCACACATCACTATAGGCTCAATTCAGTACCTTATGCCAAATTTCATGCAAATCGAATGATATATAGGGACTTTGGTGCACAATTTACCTCAAATCGGACGAAAATATATATTGAAGCTATATCTAAATCGGGACCGATTTTCAGGAAACTTGACACACATCCTTGTAGACCTAATACAGTACGCTATGCCAAATTTCGTGCAAATCGAAAGATATATAGGGACTTTGGTGCACCATATAAATTAAATCGGACGAAAATATATATGGGAGCTATATCTAAATCTGAACCGATTTTCACGAAACTTAGCACACATCAAATTTTCGTGCAAAACGAAAGATATATAGGGACTTTGGTACACCATTTACCTTAAATCGGATGAAAATATATATGGGAGCTATATCTAAATCTGAGCCGATTTTCAAAAAACTTCGCACACATCACTACAGGCTTAATTCAGTTCGCTATGCCAAATTTCGTGCAAATCGAATGATATATAGGGACTTTGGTGCACCATTTACCTTAAATCGGACGAAAATATATATGGGAGATATATCTAAATCTGAACCGATTTTCATGAAACTTGACACACATCATTCTAGACCTAATTCAGTACACTATGCCAAATATCGTGCAAGTCGAAAGATATATAGGGACTTTGGTGAACCATTTAGCTTAAATCGGACGAAAATATATATGGGAGCTATATCTAAATCTGATCCGATTTTTTCTCAATTTCAATTTCAATTTTGGGCCAAACAAATGAGCTGTGCCAAATTGCATCCAATTCGGATTATAAATGCGACCTGTACTTCGTTTACAATTTAACATGGACAGACAGACGGATAGACGGACATGCGTAAATCGACTCAATAAGTGATTCTATGCATATTCTCAAAAGGAACTATGGATCTATCTCGTTCCCTTTTGCCTGTTACAAACATATTCACAAAGACATAATACCCTGTACCACAGTGTGGTGAAGGGTATAAAAATCCACGCCTAAAAATATGCATTGAAAAATTAATTTCAAATAATCCACGCCTAAAAATATGCATTGAAAAATTAACTTCAAATAATCCATGCCTAAATATAGGCATTGAAAAATTAATTTCAAATAATTCACGCCTAAAAATAGGCATTGAAAAATTAATTTCAAATAATCCACGCCTAAAACTAGGCATTGTAAAATTAATTTTAAATAATCCACACCTAAGGGTAGTCTATGACAAAAACTAATTTTAAATAATCCACGCCTAAGAGTAGTCTATGACAAAAATTAATTTTAAATAGTCCACGCCTAAGGGTAGTCTATGACAAACATTAATTTATAAAAATCCACGTTTAAGAGTAGTCTATGACAAAAATTAATTTTAAAAAATTCACGCCTTAGGGTAGGCTTTGAAAAATTAATTTTAAAAAATTCACGCCTGAGGGTAGGCTTTGAAAAATTAGTTTTAAAAATCCATGCTTGAGGGTAGTCTATGACAAAAATTAATTTTAAAAAATCCACGCCTAAGGGTAGTCTATGACAAAAATTAATTTTAATTAATCCACGCCTAAGGGTAGGCTTTGAAAATTTTAATTTTAAAAATCCACGCCTAAGGGTAGGCTTTGAAAAATTAATTTTAAAAAAATCCATGTCTTGGCCTAGGCGTTGAAAAATTAAGTTTAAAAAATTCACTCCTATAAATAGCCACTGAAAAATATTTTTATTTTTTTTTTAAATATTTATTATTAGCAATCCCCTAAAAATATACTATATAATTTTGCAAATAAAGTATATAATTTATTTCTAGTGCTTTTTTTAAATTAAATTGAACAAGTTTGTATAAAAATCCATTTAATTTTTTTGTTTTGTGATGAAGAATAATCTCAATTTTTCCCAACAGTAACAAAAACAACAACAAAGCCCATTACAATTTGCGGCCGTACTTGTGAAAAATAAAACCTGTTTGTGTGCTGCCTGCCTGCATCACTCACACAGTTTAGATTCAATTACCTCGGACACATGTTTGCATTTAACATTCATTTATTTGAATTATTTGAAAATGTTTTTTTTTTTTTTTTTTGTATTTTTCATTTTCATTTACAAGGCAGCAACAACAACAATAAAAATTAAAATCGAAAAATAAAATCAACGACGGAACAGACATTTCTGGTCTCAGATGGCCTCGCCCAGCATGAAAATGCCCCAGCGCCAGAGATTGATAAATTGATAGTGGAAGAAGGAAAGAAAAAAGGTAGATATGGATGGGTTGGGAATTGGTCGGATGGACGGACGGATGGATGGATGGCTGAATTGGTTCGATGTAAGGCATGAATGATTGCATGAATGGCACACGGCAGTGATAGCTATCAACTCTGTTGTTGCTGGTCACTCTATTGGAGACCATATTATTATTTGCAATGATTTTTGTTGGTCAGGAAAAAAATATAAAAAAATGTGAAGAGGAGAGCAGAAAATTCTCAAAATAATCCCATAAAATAAAATAGAAAATATAGTTAGAAATAATCTCAACTTATGTATATGTGTATGGAAATGTAGATGTTTAAAAGCAAATTGTGGAAAATGCCATCATTGTCATTATCCCTCATTCACATTGTAATCCATTCGGGGCGGACCCCAAACACTAATGTCGTTATTTCACAATTGTCGACATCTTGAAGGCAAGGAGAAAAAAACCGAAAAAAAAACTACTCGGCCCCAAGACGTTGGAAAATGGAAAAAAAGAAAACTTGGAGGGAAAAAAGAAAACTGAAGAATAAAAAAGGTCACAATTTTCTAAGCCGGATGAATGTGAAGGACCCTCCTTACCCAACCTCTCTTTCTTCATTTTCTCTCATCTCTTTTGGCAATTGTCACGTGTATTTTATTAGTTTGTCCGGTTGTTGTTCATATAGTCGAATGGTTTATGTGGTTAGAAAAGCAATTTTAGACGTTTTGCCATTTGGCCATCCCCTGTAACAGGGTTTTAGGGAAATTGCGAAATATTCAAAAGATTGCAACAATGTATGGGGATTTGCAGAACAAACCGCACTCACACAAAACAAGTACTGTGTTAAAATTGGAATTGAAAACAATTTAAAAAGTCTACTTCTAGGCGGGGAGGTCACATTGAAGCTTGAAAAGTGGAAAATAAAAAAACCCATTTTGGCTAAAATGGCAATCTATGGTAGCTTTTTATTTACTTCGAATATATATTAAATGGGCACTTTACAAAAAAAAAAAAAAATGGTGCATACTTTTAGGGGTGATAGAAATTTAAAGCGTATATTTAGGGTAAAAATGGACAGATAAGTTGAAAATGATTTAAATGGATTATCCATAGGTGGGGATTCTTTAAAATCAATTTTTAAAAGCCTTACCCACGGCGTGCAAATTTTTTTAAAATTAATTTTTCATAGCCTACAAATAGGCGTGGATTTTTTTAATTAACTTTTTGTTGGTTTGGGTTGTTCAAAATTCATTTTTCGTTGCCTTCCCTTAGGCTTGGGTTGTTTAAAATTAATTTTTCATAGACTATCCATATCCGTGGATTCTGTAAAATTTACTTTTCATAGACTATCCGTATGGTTGGATTTTTATACCCTTCACCACAATTGTGGTACAGGATATTATGTCTTTATACATTTGTTTGTAACAGGCAAAAGGAAATAAGTTAGACACATGGTTCCTTTTGAGAATATGCATATAATCACTTTCTAAGTCGGCTTATGCATGTCTGTCCGTCGATAGCACTTAAATTGTAAACAAAGTACAGGTCGCATTTATGATTCGATTTGGATGAAATTTGGGATAGCTCATCTATTTGCCCGATTTAATGTAAATGGTCTACCAAAGTAACTATATATCCTTCGATTTGCACGAAATTTGGCATTGCGTGCAGGATTGAGTCTAAAATGATGTGCGTAAAATTTCTTGAACATCGGTTCAGATTTAGATATAGCTCCCATACACAGTTTCACCCGATTTTAGGTAATTGGTATGCCAAAGTCCCCATATATCTTCCGATTTGCACGAAATTTGGCACAGCGTAGTGAATTGAGTATAGAATGATGTGTGCTAAGTTTCGTGAAAATCGGTTCTGATTTAGATATAGCTCCCATATATAGTTTCGCCCGATTTTAGGTAAATGGTATGCCAATGTCCCTATATATCTTCCGATTTGCTAGAATGATGTGGGTAAAATTTCATGAAAATCGGTTCAGATTTAGATATAGCTCCCATATACAGCTTTGTCCGATTTTATTTAAATGGTGCACCAAAGTCCCTGAAAATCATTCGATTTGCACGAGTTGTGACATAGCGTACTGAATTAAGTCTAGAATGACGTGTGCTAAGTGTTGAGAAAATCGGGTCAGATATAGATATAGCTCCCATATATATTTTCATCCGATTTAAAGTAAATGGGGCACCAAAGTCCCAACATATATTTAGATTTGCACGAAATTTGACATATGGTACTGAATTAGGTCTAGAATGTCGTGTGTTAAGTTTCGTGAAAATCGGTTCAGATTTAGATATAGCTCCCTTATATATATTTTCGCCCGATTTTATGTAAATGATGCACCAAAGTCCCTATATATCCTTCGATTTGCACGAAATTTGGCATAGCGTACTGATTTGGGTCTAGAATGATGTTTGGTAAGTTTCGGGAAAATCGGTTCAGATTTCGATATCGCTCCCACACATACTTGGCCCAAGGTACGCAGACGACTCTTAATCTGCCCGAATAAAATTAAATTTAACATAGGTTGTAGAAAGACATGAGTATGTTCCTTCGAGAGAACATTGACATGCAATTGTAAGGATACATATATAGAATATACCGAAAGGTATGCAGGGTATCATATAGTCGACCCAGTCCGACTTTACTACTTTCCTTACTAGTTTAAATTAATTTTTTCCAAATCTTATTTGTATTATTTTCAATATTTATTGCCTACTTTAAGGCTGACCCCCAAAATTGTATTGCCTTTATCTTGACAACATACATTGTCCATTTTAATCGATGTTCTGAAAACAAGAATTATGACCTTAAACTATATTACAATGAAAAAAAAAAACAACGGAATAAACAAGAAAATGATAATGAAGACACAGAGAATGGAAGAAGACAAAAGCGACGAACAGAAATAATTACAACAAGTCTTGTCGACAATGACAATAATACATCACCAACACCAACCAACCAAAAGCATTCAATGGAGAGCAAATAAAGGATATGTTCGACAACAACAAAAGGAAGGAAAAACTCATTTAAAAGAAGAAGAGGAGAAAAATTAAAACAAAAATAACAATAAATATATTGTCTTTGAAATATCTCTTCATTTGAATGCATTTAAAGGCTTTGCAGGAGCAACAATGAGGGTTTTATTTAAGATTTGTTTTCAGGCCAGGTATTTAAAGGCTTTGCAGGAGCAACAATGAGGGTTTTATTTAAGATTTGTTTTCAGGCCAGGTATTTGAGAAAAGGTGAGGAGAGTGATAGGATTTCAGAGAACAGCTAATAGATAATAAAGAGATATTTCAAAGACAATAGCAATATATTGTAATTAATGAAAGAAAAAATAGCAATCTGTATGGATGCTACCTTAGTTGTGCTCCATTTATTTTTAATTAAAAACTAATTTTCTATTGAAAAAAAAAAAAAAATCAAAGCCGAAACAAGTTAAAGAAGAAATTATTTTCGATTTAATAAGAATATTTTCTGGTCATGAACCCGATAAACAAATTGGCTCTTATCCCATAAATAGCCTGTCCTTGAATCCAAACCCCAAAAACATAGTCCTTAATAAAAATTAAAAACAAAAATTCCTATTCTTCCTTTAAACTAAATATTATTCGTCATTTACTAAATAATGCCCCCTAATGTATGCTAAGGTCATTTGAACAATTTATTTTTTGTTCTCATTTTCTGTTATCCCTTCCTTATCCCTTTCCTCCCAACGTTGCCTTTGACCCTGTTTTTGTGTCATGCCGCCCATCTCACCTTAATCTATGCAAATGTCATTGTTAAATGCCAAAATATAAAATTCTTGGAATTTTATTAGCATATTTTTAGGGTGGCAGCAGTAGGTAGGCAGGCAGCCATCACGTAGATAATGAGCCTTAAATTAGATAAAGTTGTTTATGTTGTCATAATTCTGTAATTACTCACCTTGTGGTAGGTTATTACACAAATATGGAAAGTGGTAAGAGGAGAGGCAGGGCAGGGGGAGGACAGATCTCATGTGCAAGATAAATTAACATGACACGCAGAGATATTAACTAACACATTTACTTAGTTATATGGCAGATGAGAAGAATAATTATGAGTTATAAGACATTCTTGGTACATTTTAAAAGATAAAAAAGACTAAGGGAACTGGAAAAATTATTTAAAGAAAATCGGCTTCTATGGATAGGCTTTGAAAAAATATTTAAAAAATAATCGACTTGTATGGATAGACTTTGAATTTTTTTTTTAAATCCACGCCTAAGGCTAGGCTACAAAAATTTAATTTTAAAAAATCCACGCCTAAGGCTAGGCTACAAAAATTTAATTTTAAAAAATCCACGCCTAAGGCTAGGCTACAAAAATTTAATTTTAAAAAATCCACGCCTAAGGCTAGGCTACAAAAATTTAATTTTAAAAAATCCACGCCTAAGGCTAGGCTACAAAAATTTAATTTTAAAAAATCCACGCCTAAGGCTAGGCTACAAAAATTTAATTTTAAAAAATCCACGCCTAAGGCTAGGCTACAAAAATTTAATTTTAAAAAATCCACGCCTAAGGCTAGGCTACAAAAATTTAATTTTAAAAAATCCACGCCTAAGGCTAGGCTACAAAAATTTAATTTTAAAAAATCCACGCCTAAGGCTAAGCTACAAAAATTTAATTTTAAAAAATCCACGCCTAAGGCTAGGCTACAAAAATTTAATTTTAAAAAATCCACGCCTAAGGCTAGGCTACGAAAAGTCAATCTTAAAAAATCCACGCCTAAGGCTAGGCTACGAAGAGTTAATTTTAAACCAGTGAGCGAAGCAGTATAGCCAGACCCGGCCGACCATACGATTCCCTACACAACTACCACAGAACTCTATCTTTCTGCGGATTTTTATTCTGAGCCTGGGCAATATTTTAGGCTATAAAGATTTAATTTAAAACAATCTAGGCCAGAAAATAGAGTCTTAACAATTATTTTAAAAATCCTGACCTAAAAATAGTTTTTGAAAAAATAGTTTTTTTTTTAATAAATCACACCTAATGTTACTTTCCCTTATTACCAAACAGAATGTGCACAAATGTGCCAACAAAATATTGTATTTAAATTGCATTATTCCCTAATTACATTGCTGGCCATGCACGAGCGTGCTATTTAATAATTTGTATTTATATTGTGCATTATTATTAGATAACAATTAATTATATGACGTATGTATTTAATATTGTTATTTATATATGGCCTAATTGAAAGTAAAATATTCCAACCGGGGTTATTTTTTTGTTCCATTCTTCATTGGTAATTAAATAGATTACAATGTATTGCATACTTTGGGGAGCAATTTAAATAATTTTGATTTTGTTTCAAAGGGCGTATGAGTATTGACAATACTTATACGCACCATTGAACAACAAATGAAATTTAAAAAATGGCAATGAATTAAAAATTATTAAAAAATTATATAAAATTATTAAATATTATAAAAATTAAGGGAAGCATTTCAATAAATTAAATTAAGTAAAAAGTTATATATTTCAAATTTAAATAATTTAAAAAATGCCTTGAACTCTTTAAAATATTTAAATATTTAAATTCTGTTTTTTATGATTTTTCTTAGATATCCTTTGCATGCATCCGTTCTAATTTTTTTTCTGCTATTGCATTTGGAAAAGAAAAGTTCAGCGCAAGAAAAACAAAGAGTTTTCTCCCTGCCTGCCTCCACCTAAAAATATGCAAATTTCTTTCCTTTTATTTTTTGGTATTCATCTCTATGTGAAATATATATCATAAAATTATGCAAATAGATGAGATGAGAGCAGTTCTTTTTAAGTTCAGCGACATCTGGAGGGTTCAAATGCTTCACAAAAAAATTCTATGCCAACAATAACAATTGTTTTTCTATACATAGATTTTTTTCTGGGTAAAGAAAACAAAAATACGAATAAATTGTAGCATACTTATAGGCATATATAAAATTATTTTAAAATGCTTAAAAGTATGCTACATTTTTTTTCAATAATAATAAATAAAATTCTCACCTAATATTTTTTTGGGGAAATACAAATTCCATTTATACCCTACACAACTATGTTGTCAGGGTATTATAGCTTTGTGCAGCAGTTTATAACGCCGCGAAATATTGGTCCTAGACTCACCTTTCGACTAGCTGAGTCGATCTAGACATGTGTGTCCATCCGTCCGTCTGTCCATTATAATTTATAAACACGACACAGGCCACAGTTATGGACCAATCTTCACGAAATTTAGGATGGGTTCTGGCCAATGAAGACCCCTATTGTTTTTGGTAAAATAGGTTAATATTTAGGGGGATGAAATGGACCAAACACTTAATTATTGTCGGGTTTTCTGGTCGTTCCAGAATCCGCAATTATGGCCCAAACATAGCGAAGTTTTACATGGAGAAGGAGATCGGTCCAAAGAAAAAGCATGCATGCTTTGATAAACATCGATCAATATTTAGCGGGTTAAATGGACCCTGACTTTTGTGTGAGCAATAATAAAATTTGTATTCTGTGGCATATATATTTAGCTCTGAAGGACATAGACCCGACAGGTTGATATTATATCCAAGAGGAGCTTTGAAATTTTCCATGAGGATCCAGATATGGTCAAGGAGAACGCGTATAATTTTCGATGATCATCAAATAATAATATTGTGATGAAGTGGACCGAAAACTTCATTTTTTGTGTGTGTTTTTTTCGAGCCGATCTATAGGCCACAATTATAAGCCGAACATGACAACACAAGTCACTATGAAAGGAAGCTGGACAAGTAATTAGAAGGGCTGTACTGAATATTAGTAATATTCGGAATATATGTCAGTGTAAGGAATAGGTGCTGTTGACCACTAATCGGGCAAGAGGGTGCAAATATCACGAAATATTGCCCAGACTCAGAATAAACATCCGCAGAAAGATAGAGTTCCATGGTAGTTGTGTAGGTTATAGTATGGTCGGCCCCGTCCGACTATACTGCTCCGCTCACTGGTTAAAAATTAATTTTTCGTAGACTACCCCTAGGTGTGGATTTTTATACCCTTCACCACACTGTGGTACAGGGTATTATGTATTTGTGCACATGTTTGTAGCAGGCAAAAGGAAACGAGATAGACCCATGGTTCCTTTTGAGGATATGCATAGAATCACTTTCTGAGTCGATTTATTCATGTCCGTCAGTCCGTCTGTCCATGTTAAATTGTAAACAAAGTACAGGTCGCATTTATTATCCGAATAAGATGAAATTTGGCACAGATCATTTATTTGGCCCAGGGACGAACCCTATTGAAATTGGGAAAAATCGGTTCTGATTTTGATATAGCTCCCATATATATTTTCATCCGATTTAAATGGGACACCAAAGTCTCTATATATCTTTGGATTTGCACGAAATTTGGGGTAGAGTACTGAATTAGTTCGAGAATGATGTGTGCCAAGTTTCGAGAAAATCGGTTCAGATTTAGTTATAGCTCCAATATATAGTTTCGTCCGATTTAAGGTAAATGGTGCACCCATATATCTATCGATTTGCACGAAATTTGGCATAGCGTACTTAATTAAGTCTATAGTGATGTGTGTTAAATTTCTTGAAAATCGGTTCAGATTTAGATATAGCTCCCATATATATTTTCGTCCGATGTAAGGTAAATGGGGCACCAAAGTCCCTATATATCTTTCGATTTGCACGAAATTTGGCATAGGGTAATGAATTAGGTCCATAATGATTTGTGTCGAGTTTCGAGAAAATCGGTTCAGATTTAGATATTGCTCCCATATATATTTTCGTCCGATTTAAGGTAAATGGGGCACCAAAGTCCCTATATATTTTTCGATTTGCACGAAATTTGGCATAGAGTACTGAATTAGTTCCGGAATGATGTGTGCTAAGTTTCGTGAAAATCGGTTCAGAATTAGATATAGCTCCCACATATATTTTCGTCCGATTTAATGTAAATGGTGCACCAAAGTCCCTATATATCTCTGGATTTGCACGAAATTTGGCATAGAGTATTGAATTAGTTCCAGAACTATGTGTGCCAAGTTTCGAGAAAATCGGTTCAGATTTAGTTATAGCTCCAATATATAGTTTCGTCCGATTTAAGGTAAATGGTGCACCCATATATCTATCGATTTGCACGAAATTTAGCATAGCGTACTTAATTAAGTCTATAGTGATGTGTGTTAAATTTCGTGGAAATCTGTTCAGATTTAGATATAGCTCCCATATATATTTTCGTCCGATTTAAGGTAAATGGCGCACCAAAGTCCCTATATATCTTTCGATTTGCACGAAATTTGGCATAGGGTACTGAATTAGTTCCAGAATGATTTGTGTCGAGTTTCGAGAAAATCGGTTCAGATTTAGATATTGCTCCCATATATATTTTCGTCCGATTTAAGGTAAATGGGGCACCAAAGTCCCTATATATTTTTCGATTTGCACGAAATTTGGCATAGAGTACTGAATTAGTTCCGGAATGATGTGTGCTAAGTTTCGTGAAAATCGGTTCAGAATTAGATATAGCTCCCACATATATTTTCGTCCGATTTAATGTAAATGGTGCACCAAAGTCCCTATATATCTCTGGATTTGCACGAAATTTGGCATAGAGTATTGAATTAGTTCCAGAACTATGTGTGCCAAGTTTCGAGAAAATCGGTTCAGATTTAGTTATAGCTCCAATATATAGTTTCGTCCGATTTAAGGTAAATGGTGCACCCATATATCTATCGATTTGCACGAAATTTAGCATAGCGTACTTAATTAAGTCTATAGTGATGTGTGTTAAATTTCGTGGAAATCTGTTCAGATTTAGATATAGCTCCCATATATATTTTCGTCCGATTTAAGGTAAATGGCGCACCAAAGTCCCTATATATCTTTCGATTTGCACGAAATTTGGCATAGGGTACTGAATTAGTTCCAGAATGATTTGTGTCGAGTTTCGAGAAAATCGGTTCAGATTTAGATATAGCTCCCATATATATTTTCGTCCGATTTTAAGCAAATGATGCACCAAAGAGTCAAATTTAAGCGAATTGGCACGAAATTTTGCACAACGTACTGAAGTTAGGATAGACTAACGTGTGCCAAGTTTTATTGAAATCGGTTCAGATTTAGATATAGCCCCCATATGTTCGTCCGATTTTTGGCAAATTGTGCACCAAAGTGTCAAATTTAAACCTAATGCCACGAAATTTTGCTCAACGTACTGAAGTTAGGATAGACTAACGTGTGCCAAGTTTTATTGAAATCGGTTCAGATTTAGATATAGCCCCGTTCGTCCGATTTTTTACAAATTGTGCACCAAAGAGTCAAATTTAGGCCGATTGGCACGAAATTTTGCACAACGTACTGAAGTTAGAATGGACTAACGTGTGCCAAGTTTTATTGAAATCGGTTCAGATTTAGATATAGCTCCCAAATATATTATCGCCCGATTTTAAGCAAATGATGCATCAAAGAGTCAAATTTAGGCCGAATGGCATGAAATTTTGCACAACGTACTGAAGTTAGGATAGACTAACATATGCCAACTAACATATGAAATCGGTTCAGATTTAGATATAGCTCCCGATTTTTTGCAAATGGTGCACCATAGATTTAAAGTGTGTTCGATTGGCACCACATTACCCGCAACGTATCGAAATGGATCTGAGTTAAACGTTATATGGGGGCTAACCGAAAAAGTGTACCGATATTAATAATTTGTAGTGGAGACATTTGGTGATTGTAACGATAAAGCTCATCTTCGGACCCACAGAGACAACTTTATACAATATTTTGGCGATCTATCTCAATTCGTTTAGACGCTAGAGTGATTACAACAGAAAGACGGACCTGCATAAATCGTCATAGAATTTTGCGCTAATCAAGAATATATATACTTTATACAAATATACACGGTTATTGATCATTGGGTTTAGTCGGTTCACATATATAGACACAGATCACATATTTAACTTAGTCGAATTTCATGTCAATGGTCCTTCAAAAATTCAAGGTCTGTAAGGATGTATTTCGACCCATCCGACTTTACTGGTTTATTTTTCTTTTTATAAAACATTAATTTTTTGGTCCTTCGACTGCCACTTTATTTGAAATCCCCAAAGGGATTTAATTTTTAGTTCTCTCTGTCTCTCTCTCTCTCTCTTTGGGGAGCAATAAATGATTGTGACAACCTGACTACCACACCCGCAAGCCTTTGATGTGACGAAACTCTGGGGAATTATTTTTTGTTACTTAAAATTTCTCCTCCTGACTTGGTTGAGGGTATATACCCACCTACCTCCCCCGTTATCCCCCTTTAATGGAATGCGAAATAATTCCCTGTGTGCCAGAGAGAAAAAAAATGTTTAACCTTTGTTCTGCGTGGGTCTGTTTGCTGCGCACTATTTTTAAATATTTAATAAAAATAAATAAACCCGGGCAACTGGAAACAAATATTACGTCAGGAAAAGGAATGCTGGCAATTAACACAACATCACCAGTCAGTCCGGCAGATAAATAACAATAACAAAGAAGGACAGGAAGTGGTAGGAAAAAAGAAAACAACAAAAAAATGTATGGAGTTAAAAAAATCGCCTGGCATCAGAGCTGAAGCTGTGTGGCAGCATCATCAGGACATTATGGCTTGACTTTGGTTTGGTCGGTCGGTCGGTCAGTCAGCCAATTTTTTTTATGTTCGCTCATTCGGTTTCTGGTCTCGTTTGTCAACCAGTTAATAAATAAGCATGTAACTTGGTTTCAATTAAAAATGAAAATGTTCCATAAAATAATTGTAACGAATATTGTAGTATTCAGTGGAAATATTGTGGTGCAATTTTTATATTTTTTTAATTACAACAAATTTATAGGAAGTGCGAATTTATTTAATGAGCTGGAAAAGGGGAAAAGCAACAAGGATTAAAGCGAACAAAATACAAATATGGCATTGATAACGTTGTAATAAAACAAACGGCCTGAAAATATGCTTTAATTTACGTTTAAATTATATTGAGAAGTACCAAAGGGCGTATGAATATTGTCAGCACTCATACGCACCCTAGAACCAAGAAGAAAAATCCTTTTTTCGCCATCCATCACAGGCGAGAATTTTTTAAAATAAAATTTTCAATGACTTATACAATGCGTAGATTTTTTGAAATTATTTTTTGAAGGCCATCCCTAGGTGTGGATTTTTTTTAATAATATCTTAAAGACTATGCCAAGGGGAATAGTCTTTTTGAAGACTATTCCAGGGCGGAACCTTTTAAAATATTTTTTGAAGACTATTCCACGACGTAGATTTTTGCAAAATATTTTTGAAGACTATTCCACGAGGTTGATTTTTTAAAAATATTTTTTGATTACTTCTCAAAGGAGTGGATTTAAAAAAATGTTTGAAGACTATTCCAAAGCGTAGATTAAAAAATAAAAACTATTGTAGACTATACCTAAGCGTGGTTTTTTGAAATAAATTTTCACACTCTAGCCTTAAGTGTGTATTTTTTAAAAAATTTCAATGCCTACCCAAAGGCGTGGATTTTTATACCCTACATATATGTTGTCAGTTATAGCTTTGTGCAGTCCCAAGGGTTTTTTATTGCTCCTAGAACCACCTTTAAGTATACCGATCGTCATATCTCGACTAGCTGAGTCGATCTATACATGTGTGTCCGTCCGTCCGTCTGTCCATTATAATTTGTGAACACGATACAGGCCACAGTTATGGACCAATCCTCACGAAATTTTGCATGTAGGATGGGTTCTGACCAATGAAGACCCCTATTGTTTTTGGTAAAGATCGGTTAATATTTAGGGGATGAAATGGACCAAATACTAAATTTTAGTCGGGTTTTCTGGCTGACATTTAAATTGATACCAATTATATTGTCGTATGTTCTCGGATGTGGGAGTTACACTTAAATATTTACAGGTGCTAACGTATTCAGATATTATATAGTAACCCTTACCACACTAGAGGGCAAAAATATTACGCTGATCGATTTGAAATTTTCCATGGGTTTCCAGTTATGGTCAAGGACAAGGACGCTTATAATTTCTGGTGATGATTATATAATAATTTTGGGATGAAGTGGACCGAAAACTTAATTTAATTTTAAATAATAAGAAGGGCTGTACAGAATATTAGTAATATTCGGAAAATGTGTCAGTGTATGGAAGATGTGCTGTTGACCTCTAATCGGGCAAGAGGGTGCAAATGTCACGAAATATTTCCCAGGCTCGGAATAAACATCTTTAGAAAGTTAGAACTCCATCGTTGTTGTGAAGGGTATCGTATGGTCGGCCCCGTCCGACTATACTGCTCCACTCACTGGTTTAAAATAAAACTTTTGAAGGCCATTAGAAAACAATTTTTTTAAATCTATTCCAAGATCCTGATCTGTGGTACATGGTATTATGTCTTTGTGCATATGTTTCTAAAATATAACACTTATACAGGCAAAAGGAAACGAAATAGACTCCTGGTTCCTTTTGTGAATATGCATAGAATCACTTTTTAAGGGGACCCCCCCCCCCATTCTCGGGGTCAAAATTTTTTTGATTTAATTCGATTCTACACTAATTCAAAAATGTCTCTACAAAATTTCAAGTGAAAATCTCAAGAACTCTTGAAGATATAGCCGATTTATTGTGTCAGCATCAAGTGACGGCTAAAGGGCTTCTCAAACTTTAAACGCGTTTTTCTCTTTTGCGAATGGCGGGCACGATAACTCAAAAACTAATAATCCAATCGGTTTCAAATTTTGACACGTTTCTCTGGGAGTGTGTAGCTCTCGTATGAACTAGGATAAAGCCAATCGGTGAAGATCTTCCTTATTTTTTAACTTGGTTTTTTGTAAAAAATCGGCTATTTTCCAAAAATATTTTTTCAAAGGTCCGCCATTTTGTTAATTGTTGTGCGAAGTAAATAATCCTAGTTCATACGAGAGCCAGACATGTCCTCTTTCTAGCACCGTTGGAATTTTCGGATTCCGATGTTCCAGTGAGGAGTTATCATGCCCGCCATCGAAAATATGGACTTTACTTTGAACACAAAAAACAACAACAAAACAACAACAACAAATTTTGGTAAATTATTTTTCTTCCTTTTTAAATCTTCAAATATATATGTGCCAAGTTACAAACCTTAACAACCATTGGTATTCATTTACCAGCCCATTTAAAATCTTAAAAATAAAGAATCGAGAATGGGGGGGGTTCCCTTAAGCCGATTTATGCATATCCTTCCGTCCGTCCGTCTGTCCATGTTAAATTGTAAACAAATTAAATTGTACAGGTCGCATTTATGATCCGAATTGAATGAAATTTGGCACAAGTCACTTATTTGGTCCAAGGACGAACCCTATTAAAATTGGGAAACATCGGTTCAGATTTAGACATAGCTCTCACATATTTTTTCGTCCGATTTAATGTAAATGGTTCACCAAAGTCCCTATATATCCTTCGATTTGCATGGAATTTGGCATAGCGTACTGAATGGAGTCTAGAACGATGTGTGTTGAATTTCGTGAAAATCGGTTCAAATTTAGATATAGCTCCCATATATATTTTCGTCCGATTTTAGGTAAATAGTGCACCAAAGTCCCTATATATACTTCGATTTGCACGAAATTTAGCAAAGCGTACTGAATTAAGCCTGTAGTGATGTGTGCTAAGTTTCGTGAAAATCGGTTCAGATTTAAATATAGCTACCACATGTATTTTAGTCCGATTTTAGGTAAATAGAGCACGAAAGTCCCTATATATCATTCGATTTGCACGAAATCTTGCATAGCGTACTGAATTAAGTCTAGAACGATGTGTGTTAAATTTCATGGAAATCGGTTCAGATTTAGATATAGCTCCCATATATATATTCGTCCGATTTCAAGTAAATGGTGCACCAAAGTCCCTATATATCCTTCGATTTGCATGAAATTTGGCATAGCGTACTGAATTAAGTCTAGAGTGATGTGTGCTAAGTTTCGTGAAAATCGGTTCAGATTTAGATATATCTCCCATATATATTTTCGTCCGATTTTAAGTAAATGGTGCACACAAGGCCCTATATATCCTTCGATTTGCACGAAATTTGGCACAGGGTACTGAATTAAATCTAGAGTGATGTGTGCTAAATTTCGTGAAAATCGGTTGAGATTTCTATATAGCTCCTATATATAGTTTCGTCCGATTTTATGTAAATAGTGCCCCAAAGTCCCTATATATCTTTCGATTTGCACGAAATTTGGCATAGCGTACTGAGTGAAGTCTAAAGTGATGTTTGTTAAGTTTCAGGAAAATTCCTTCAGATTTTGATATAGCTCTTATGTATATCTTCATCCGATTTTAGGTAAATGGTGCACGAAAGTACCTATATATCCTTCGATTTACACGAAATTTGGCATAGTGCACTGAACTAAGTCTAGAACGATGTGTGTGAAATTTCGTGGAAATCGGTTCAGATTTAGATATAGTTCTTATAGATTTAGTATATAGATATATAGATTTAGTTTTCGTCCGATTTTACATAAATGGTGCACCAAATTCCTAATGTTTGTCCGATTGAAATTAAATTTATCATAGCTTGCAGAAGGACATGAATATGTTCCTTCGAGGGAACGTTGTACAACATACCCCAAGTGGTGAAGGGTACCATATAGTCGGCCCCGTCCGACTTTACTACTTTCCTTACTGGTTGAAATATTTTTTTAGTGTATAAAAAAATTGTAAACAAGGAGAGATGACTAATTGTAGGATATTTGCTTTGCAATTTATTTTAAAGACTGTTGGGTTCCATAGGGTGTATGAGTATTGCCGATACTTATACGCACCATTGCACCAATATTCTTTTCAACTTATTAAGCATATTCTTATTATGATTTTTGTTAATTTTTTATATCCCCTGAATTTTTGTTTAGATTTTCCTGCTGCTGCCACTGTTCTCCCCCACTCAAATGGTGCTGCGGATATATTATGGACAGCCAGTCGCAGTCAGCCCCAGTCACTCCAACAATTTTATTTTGTTTATCGAACCCAATTTTTTTTTTCATTTCTGTCGATGTTTCCTCACTTCGAATTGTTTATATTCATGTTGAGTATTTGAAAGATGTTTGTCTATAATAGTTGTCGAATGCATCGCGGCTAGCTGTGACTGGTGGCAAGTTTTGTGTTTAGATATTCTATGAAAAATAAAATGGGATAACTAAAAAGTGGGCTATAATGCAAAAGGAAACAGATGTGGAAACGACGATGACGATGGACTGACTGTAGACCCCCTTTTATGGGGGGGAACAAATAAAAATGTTTGAAATATTCTGTTGTTTTGTTCAACATTTTTTTTTTCAAAACAATATGTTCAATATTTTGTAACACTTTATGAAAATGATTCATTGAGCAAATGGGCTTTCAAAAAAAAAAAAAAAAAATGTAGGAAAATATTTTGAGTTTCATCCCTCCTCTTTCAATAATTATTGGGAGCAGTTCCTATTACTTTTCAGAAATTTATTTTAATAGAACAAAAATATTATTATGCATTTAAGCAAATGCCAGTCAACGTCAATCATTTTTTTATTGTGTTTTGAAAATGTTTTTGTTAGGTTTTTTTTTAATTTGAATTTTTTTTTTCGTGTAAAGAATTTCTGCTGCATTTTTGTTTGTTTGCTTTTTGAGCAACTGGTTCGGTTCCACCATTCAGTTTCATTTTTGCCGCCATTCTGTAATTATTTTTTAATTACAATTCGTTTCATTTGGCCCCATCAGCGGCAAGCAGGGGGATACGGACCGACAGCAAGTCTTTTGTAGTACCATCACCAACAACAAGTGTTAATTGAAAATTATTGTTACGATAATTATTTACAGAGTATTTCAACATTTGTTCTTGTTTTCTATATTACGTATTGGATACGGAGAATAAATTCTATAGCACTGGTTCCAGTTGAGGAAATAGTCGAACAATAAATTTTAAATTAAACTTGAAGGAAAAATTTATTACAAAGCGAAATAATTAGATATTTTTAAGATGAGTTTAATGATGCGTATAAGTGATGACAACACTTATACGCACCAATATATCAAAGAGAAATTAATAAGCAAAATATAGAAAAATTAATTTTTTACAGGAATTTAACTATGTTTTTTTAAAAGGACTTTCAGACAACTTTTAGAGGATATTTTTCAAATATATTTCCTGAAGGAAATAAAACAAATTACAGGTCTATCCATAGGTTTGAATTTTTTTAATATTTGTTTAGATGTCTACCTTTTGGTTTGGATTTTTCCAAATATTTATTCAAAGTCAATTCTTAGGCCTGATTTTTTTAAGGATTTTCAATGTCAATTTTTAGGTTTGTATTTAAAAAATATATATTTTTTATATTTTTTTTAAGCGCCATCCCTTCTTCAGGATATTTCTTAAACATACTTCGTATAGTGACCATCACTTTTCTGTTGCAAAATTTCCTGGGGAAACCGGACAAACCACAACCACCTCCAAAGAAATCCTAAATGTATGTTTGTATGTCAGAATTTATACTGTGCAGAAAAAACGGAGCATACATTTAGGTTTGACAATTAATCATAATGCCAAGTGCTAGTTGGTTGGTTGGCAGACTTTTTGATAAGTTTTGGTTGTGTTGGTGTGGTGTGGTTGACAGCCAAGGAAATTGAAAATTTCTTTTGAATATGTGCTAAGATTACTTGGTCATTGTAAATGATGTTGAGAATTTTTCTGCGGGGTTTTTCGAATTTTTGATAAATTACCAAGTATCCTGAAAGTATGCCTGCTTTTTGGAAACCTTAAAAAAATATGCTTTAATGTTTAACTGGTCTTTGAAAAAGATCCATGCCTAGGGAAAAACATTAAAAAATTAATTTTAAATAGAGATAGACCCAAAGAAATTAATTTAAAACCAGTAAGGTCGGACTGGGCCGACTATATTATACCCTTCCCCACTTTGGGTACATTCTACATATGTATCCTAACAGACATCGCCTTTTCGAAGGAATACTAATTTCAGCACGTTGTGCCAATCAATTTACATTTAAATAGGACGAAAATATGGGAGCTATAACTAAATCTGAACAAATTTTCACGAAACTTAGCACACATCATTCTCGACCTAATTCAGTATCTTATGTCAAATTTCGTGCTAATCGAAATATATATAGGGACTTTGGTGGACCATTTACCTTAAATCGGACGAAAATAGATATGGGAGCTATATCTAAATCTGAACCGATTTTCACGAAACTTAGCACACATCATTCTGGACCTAATTCAGTACCCTATGCCAAATTTCGTGCAAATCGAAAGATATATAGGGACTTTGGTTCACCATTTACATTAAATCGGATGAAAATATATATGGGAGCTATATCTATATCTGGACCGATTTCCATGAAACTTAGCACACATCATTCTGGACCTAATTCAGTACCCTATGCCAAATTTCGTGCAAATCGAAAGATATATAGGGACCTTGGAGGACAATTTACATTAAATCGGAGGAAAATATATATGGGAGCTATATCTAAATCTGAACCGATTTTCAGGAAACTTGGCACACATCATTCTGGACCTAATCTAGTACTCCATGCCAAATTTTGTGGAAATCGAATGATATATAGGGACTTTGGTGCCCCATTTACATAAAATCGGACGATACTATATATGTGAGCTATATCTAAATCTGACCCGATTTTTTCGGAATTCGACACACATCATTCAAGACTCAATTCAGTGTCCTATGCTAAATTTCGTGTAAATCGAGAGATATATAGTGACATTGTTGCCCCATTTACCTTAAATCGGACGAAAATATATATGGGAGCTATATCTAAATCTGAACCGATTTTCTTGAAACTTTGCACACATCATTCTGGACCTAATCTAGTACCTTATGCCCAATTTCGTGCAAATCGAAAGATATATAGTGACAGTGGTGCCCATTTACCTTAAATCGGACGAAAATATATATGGGAGCTATATCTAAATCTGACCCGATTTTCTTCAATTTCAATAGGGTTCGTCCTTGGGTCAAACAAATGAGCTGTGCCAAATTTTATCCAATTCGGATCATAAATGCGACCTGTACTCTGTTTACAATCTAACATGGACAGACAGACGGACGGACGGACATGCATAAATCGACTCAGAAAGTGATTCTATGGATATTCTCAAAAGGAACCATGGATCGTATCTCGTTTCCTTTTACCTGTTACAAACATAGGCGCAAAGACATAATACCCTGTACCACAGTGCGGTGAAGGGTATAAAAATCCACAGCTAGAGATGGACAAAAAAAAATTAATTTTTAAAAATCCACGCCTAAGGTTAGGCTATGGAAAGATATTTCTTTTCAAAAATTTAACTTAAAATTTTTATGGATTTTTTTCTGTTTTCCCAATACCAAATTTCTCCTTCCTCTCCAATAGGGCTAACATAAATATGGTGCATCAAAACAAGCTGTGTGCGTGGCATCGTTTGAGTTTTTCCCTTCCATTTTTTTTATTGGAAATTTCAACAACATTTTATGCGTTAACAGCGTGCATACATATGTAATGCCTCCCATGGCCCTCAATGTAAATTCATGGAGGGCCAGCCAACAGCCTTGGATAGCAGATGCTGATGTTGTAGTTCTGTTTTTGTTGTTGTTGCGTTGTGAAAACATTTTTATAGCCAATATCTGGCGTGGCCGCGTTTGATTCATTAATTGGTCTTTACAATTGATTTCCTATTACAGTACCGAGGAGTTTTTTGGTCAGATGTGGTTGGGGGGAGAAATTACGCAGATTTCCGTTGACTGGCCTTTTGGGCATCCTGAGTTCAAAATTTAGCTACAACAGGAATCTGTGTCAGGTTGTACACAGTTTATATTCAGCTAATTGTTGCTGACCATCTTAAATTTTATTTTTCGCATCTCTTAACCATACCCTCCCTTCTACCTCCTTCCTACCCCTTACCCAGCCATTCAAAAATCCCAACTGGTTGTTCCATTTCCTAGAAAATTTTTATTTGTTTCCCGCAGCCATTGTTTTTGTGCAGTCATTTTTCCAACAGCTTATGTGGTCGTATAAAGGAGGGAGGCCATTTTTGCTACACTGCCGGCCTACTGGTCTCCATACGGCGAACTGTTCCCCATTGGGGTCTACAACAAAACCATCCATTGCAACAGCATTTTCTAAATTATGATACGAAAAAATCTGACAAATAGAGAGATTTATATGCAAATTATGAAATGATGGTCTGTCCACATTCTCGCATTGCGAAATAAAAACGGGAAAATGAATGATGACGAATGAGGATGTGGTGGTAGTGGAGAAGAGTGCGTGATAATAGAAGGACATTCTCTCGTTGAAGCCAATTTATTTATTTTTCCAGCAGCAGCAGCAGTAGCAGGATGTAAGCAAGAGAAATGATTTAAATCCCTTGAGAGAAAGTGCGGGAAAGGGTGGTAGGAGGGCAATGGATTGTGGGCAATGAAAATTCCGTCAACTTTTCTGCGTTTCCTTCTTTTCACTTTTTCTCAGATATTTATTTGTTTTTATATATTTCTATATGGGCAATATTGCCAATTTTTTAACATAGCTGAAGCGGAGGTTCACCCCTTTATAACTCGGGAACTACTTAAGTATATGAAACAAAGTGAATAGTTTTGGGTTAATTGTTCTGTCGTTGCAAACTGTTCATGATATCGACCTCCAAACTTTATTTTGGTGGAAGCTGTGTCTACTTTAATGTAAAAAAATGTGTAAAAACAGGTTGAGGCGAACCAGTTTTTTTCTGTTCTCTATCGATTTGTGACTAAGCCACTCATTGCACGGCCTTCATGTCAAAATAAAACTAGAAGCCAACAAAATGGGGACTACGCCCAATATGTATCATTTTTCAAAATTTTAACTGCATCTTGCTTTAAATGATGCTGACATTTTGAAGCTCGATTTTGAGTATTTTTTTAATTTTACTTCTAGCTTTAATATGCAAACAGGAATTTACAAAAATTGATTATAAGATTATTGTAGTCGCGAATCTGCGTAATTTGATATGTATTTTGTGTATGTAGTATGCACAGCTTCAGAGTAATATTCATCCGAAGGTGCGAATTTTGTGCGATCAAATTTCTAAAAAACCTATTTTTCGGGCCAAATTTTAAGATCTGTCAACTGAATGATATGGGTACCCGCGATCAATAAGGTTTTTTACGTTTCGGATGATATAAAATCTTCTTCGTGAAAATCCATCTACTAGAACGGCGGGAACTGGCCTTCCAAAAACACGAAATTTGGCAAAAAATATTTTTGAAAATATCGCGGATTTATTTGCGTTTTCTGGGTATCATTTCCGCTTCAATAAATAAATTCATACGGATTTTGATCTTTTTCGAAAAGAGAACTTTAAAAACTTCAGCCGAAAGAGAGATGTACGCAATTTATCTCAAAAATAGATTGTGCTGGCACATCCATGGTCCTTAATGGACCACATTGAAATGGTGTAGATCGATGTATTTTTTTAGGGTGCACACCGAAATCGGATGCGCGTTAATGGCATATGGAGTTTTCGGAAATTATTCGCGTTTTACGATTTTTTGGGTACTTCAATGTAACGTGCGGCACATCTTAGCCGTCAAATGAAGTTTCGCAAAATATATATGGATTGGAAGATAAACTTCAATACTTCCTGGAAACCGCATGCGCATCAAAAAATTTTGAGAATTACGCGATTTAGACGCAATTTATCTCAAAAATAGTGTGAGCTGCACAACCATGGTTCTTAATGGACCACATTGAATTCGGTATAGATCGATGTATTTTTTAGGGTGCACACCAAAATCGGTTGCGCGTTAATGGCATATGGAGTTTTCGGAAATTATTCGCGTTTTACGATTTTTTGGGTACTTCAATGTAACGTGTGGCACATCTTAGCCGTCAAATGAAATTTCGCAAAATATATATGGATTGAAAGATAAACTTCAGTACTTCCTGAAACCCGCATGCGCATCAGATGATTTTGAGAATTACGCGATTTAGACGCAATTTAAAATGTATATTTCATAATATTATTTTATTTTAAGATTTATTCCTATTTATAGAATTCTAAGATTTATCGGAAGGGTCTTGATATAATCCGCAAGGCGTATACTTATACACAAAAATTTATTATTATTATATATGTCAATTTTTCGGCGAAATTCGGGTAAAATAGCTGAATAACTCCAACATTTTTTTCTGAAATTTCTTATATGAAATTAAAAAAATAAATATGATGGCATTATTTTTTCGAACCAAAAACAAATATTTTTCCTCAATATCTTGTTTTGTTGTCGCTGTGATTTACAAACCGCTACACGGACTTGTGTGATTTTGATATCATTTGAGTCTTCATGGTGTTTAGATTATGTAGATATTTTTCAATTCATTTTTAGGTGTGTGTATGTCGTTAATATAATTAAAATATTGACGTAATCTCCTATATTTTTATTATTTTTCTCATATTTCGCGAAGATGTGCAACTTTTTCGCGATTATTATAATATATTCATATTCTAATTTTACGAAGGAAGATATATATCAAAGTTTTTGGTCAATATAATAAACGGCGTAATTTTAAGATTTTTTTCTTATGCCCAAAATTAAAACATCGATAACTTTTGCGCGCATCAACCAAAAATTTGATCGCGAACGGTTTTGGAGTCAGAACATTTTTCTCTATATGTGAACCAAAAATCATTGATGTGCCACAAAAACAAAAAAGCTGATTTTTTGAAAATGGAATATTAAAAAATTGGCAATATTGCCCATATATACTTTTTGTCAGTTGCTTTCTGTTCCGTTTTCCAAACATCCGTTATTTTTTTTTTTTGCCAAGAAAAGGAAAAGTCGTTCTTGACATTTGTGAAAAATTTATTTTGATTAAACAATGAATAAAGGGAAATGCGTTTTATATTAAAGCATACTTTTAGGATGCTAAATACAGATTTAAATAGAATAATTTATGAAGAACTAATTTAAAAACTCTACGCTTTGGGATAGACTCTATAAAATTTATTTTAAAAAATCCACGCCTTGGGATAGACTCTAAAAAATTTATTTAAAAAAATCCACGCCTTGGGATAGACTCTAAAAAAATTTATTTTAAAAAATCCATGCCTTGGGATAGACTCTAAAAAATTATTTTAAAAAATCCACGCCTTGGGATAGACTCTAAAAAAATTATTTAAAAAAATCCACGCCTTGGGATAGACTCTAAAAAATTTATTTAAAAAAATCCACGCCTTGGGATAGACTCTAAAAAATTTATTTTAAAAAATCCACGCCTTGGGATAGACTCTAAAAAATTTATTTTAAAAAATCCACGCCTTGGGATAGACTCTAAAAAATTTATTTTAAAAAATCCACGCCTTGGGATAGACTCTAAAAAATTTATTTTAAAAAATCCACGCCTTGGGATAGACTCTAAAAAATTTATTTTAAAAAATCCACGCCTTGGGATAGACTCTAAAAAAAATTATTTTAAAAAATCCATGCCTTGGGATAGACTCTAAAAAATTTATTTTAAAAAATCCACGCCTTGGGATAGACTCTAAAAAAATTATTTTATAAAATCCTCGCCTTGGGATAGATTCTAAAAAATTTATTTTAAAAAATCCACGCCTTGGGATAGACTCTAAAAAATTTATTTTAAAAAATCCACGCCTTGGGATAGACTCTAAAAAAATTATTTAAAAAAATCCACGCCTTGGGATAGACTCTAAAAAATTTATTTAAAAAAATCCACGCCTTGGGATAGACTCTAAAAAATTTATTTTAAAAAATCCACGCCTTGGGATAGACTCTAAAAAAATTATTTTAAAAAATCCGCGCCTTGGGATAGACTCTAAAAATAATTTAAATTAATTTTAATTGCCTACATTTAGGCGTGGTTTGTTACAGTCTAGCCTTAGGCGTCTATTTATACCCTTCACCACACAGTGGTATAGGGTATTATGTCTTTGTGCATATGTTTGTAAGAGGCAAAAGGAATCGAGATAGATCCATGGTTCCCTTTGAGAATATGCATAGAATCACTTTCTGAGTCGATTTACACTTGTCCGTCCGTCCATGTATTTTTGTGAACAAAGTACAGGTCGCATTTATGATCCGATTTGGATGAAATTTGGCACAGATCACTTATTTGGCCCAAGGACGAACCCTATTGAAATTGGAGAAAATTGGTTCAGATTTGGATATAGCTCCCATATATAGTTAGGTCCGATTTTATGCGAATGATGCACCAAACTCCCAATATTTGTCCGATTGAGACAAAATTTTACACAGAGTCCTGAATTAGGCCCATACTGATGTGTGCGAAGTTTCATTAAAATCGGTTCAGATTTAGATATAGCCCCCATCTATAGTTCCGTCCGATTTTATGTAAATGATGCACCAAACTCACAATATTTATCCGATTGGGATAAAATTTTGCACAGAGTCCTGAATTAGGTCCAGACTGATGTCTGCGAAGTTTCATAAAAATCGGTTCAGATTTAGATATAGCTCTCATATACAGTTTCGTCCGATTTTTGTGAATGATACACCAAACTCCCAATGTTTGTCCGAATGGCACAAAATTTTGCACAGAGTACTGAATCAGGTCCAGACTGATGTCTGCGAAGTTTCCTTAAAATCGATTCAGATTTAGATATAGCTATATATATAAAATGATACACCAAACTCCCAAACGTACTGGTTTTAAAAATAATTCTTCACAGCCTATCCTTAGGCGTGGAATTTTTAAACTAATTTTTCAAAGCCTACTCTTAGGCGTGTATATTTTAAAATACACTGAGGATTTTAAATAAAATTTTTCCCCTAGAATTCCGTTTAGGACCTCGTACTTGTTATGTATTCTACTATTATCCTACCTCCCCTGTGCTCTGCAGTATTTCATTCATTCATTCTTGTAGATTTTAAAAATTTACAAAGTCAACAAAACCATAACGTTGACATGCGAATTCATGTCGATGATGTTGTTTGTATGCAGCAGCAACAAACAATCTTTTGTTGTTGTTGTTGCTGGTGTATGTTAACCTTACACACACATTGTTGATATGAAATGTATGTAAGTAGAATGCGTATATTTTGTATCCTGCTCCGGCTCCGACCCTCCCAACCAGCAGCAAAGACCCCCAACACACTACATCGTTTTGAAAAGCAATTTGTATTTAAAATTTTAAATCAGAGAAAGAAACTTTTCATTTTAAAAGAATAGAGTGAAAGAGAGAGAGAGAGAGAGAGAGCATAGAAATGCTGATGATGATGCTGACGATGTTTGTCATTATAGGGAAATTCTGTCATTATAATATTTTCATATTCTGTTCTATGAATTTAGGTTATTTACTCAGTTAGTCAGTCAGACAGACGGACGGTTGGTTATTTGCATTGTAATACTAACATATACACAACATACGACAAACCAACAACATCAATGTATGTGAACATTATGATGACGATAATGATAATGATGACAAATATGAAAAGTAGTTACAGAATGCATAAGTAAATAGTCAAAGGATCTCGTTGAAATTGAAAAAAGATTAAGTCGAAAAGTGCACTTTTTGTAGAAATTATTTTTTTAGAGACTATCCCTAGGCGTGGAATTTTAAAATTAATTTTTATTGCCTATTCATAGGCGTGGATTTTTTAAAAGTAATTCTTTGAAGTCTTAGGTGTGGATTTTTTAAAATTAACTTTTCAGAGTCTACTCTTAGGCGTGGAGTATTTAAAATTAATTCTTCAGAGCCTATCCTTAGGCGTGGAGTATTTAAAATTAATTTTCAGAGTTTCTAGAGTCTACCCTTATTTAAAATTAATTGTTCAGAGTCTAAACTTAGGCGTGGATTTTTTAAAATTAATTCTTCAGAGTCTAACCTTAGGCGTGGATTTTTTAAAATTAATTCTTCAGAGTCTAACCTTAGACATGGATTTTTTAAAATTAATTCTTCAGAGCCTAACCTTAGGCGTGGATTTTTTTAAATTAATTTTCAGCGTTTTTAGAGTCTACTCTTAGGCGTGGAGTATTTAAAATAATTTCTTCAGAGCCTATCATTAGGCGTGGATTTTTCAAAATTAATTTTCAGAGTTTTTAGAGTCTACTCTTAGGCGTGGAGTCTTTAAAATAATTTCTTCAGAGCCTATCCTTAGGTGTGGATTTTTCAAAATTAATTTTCAGAGTTTTTAGAGTCTACTCTTAGGCGTGGAGTATTTAAAATTAACTTTCAGAGTTTTTAGAGTCTACTCTTAGGCGTGGAGTATTTAAAATTAAATTTTCATAGTTTTTTAGGCGTGGATTTTTTAAAATAAAAGTCTAGCCTATCCTTAGGCGTGGATTTTTTTAATTTAATTTTTGAAGCCATGCCCCTTAGGCGTGGATTTTTTTAAATAAAATTTTCATAGCCTATCCTTAGGCGTGGATTTTTTTAAATTAAATTTTCATAGCCTATCCTTAGGAATGGATTTTTTTAAATAAAATTTTCATAGCCTATCCTTAGGCGTGGATTTTTTTAAATAAAATTTTCATAGCCTATCCTTAGGCGTGAATTTTTTTAAATAAAAATTTCACAGCCTATCCTTAGGCGTGTTTTTTTTAATAAAAATTTCACAGCCTATCCTTAGGCGTGTTTTTTTAAATAAAAATTTCACAGCCTATCCTTAGGCTGTGTTTTTTTTAAATAAAAATTTCACAGCCTATCCTTAGGCTGTGTTTTTTTTTTAAATAAAAATTTCACAGCCTATCCTTAGGCGTGGATTTTAAAAAAAAAAAAAAATTTTATAATTTTTTACAATTATTTTTTGTGGTCTATTTATAGGCGTGGATTTTAAAAAAAAATTTAATTTTTACAATTTTTTACAATTATTTTTTGTGGTCTATTTATAGGCGTGGATTTTTAAATAAATTTTTGGAGGCTCGACTTAGGCTTAGATTTTTTAAAATTAATGTTTTTGAACCTATCCCTACCTTCAGGCGTGGAAATTTTTAAATAAAATTTTCATAGCCTACGTTCAGCCGTGGAATTTTTAAAATAAAATTTTCATAGCCTACCTTCAGGCGAGGTATTTTTAAAATTAAATTTTCATAGCCTACCTTCAGGCGTGGACATTTTAAAAGAAAACATTTTGCATTGTGACTTAACTTATTTCATTGCGGTATAATCTATCCCATCCTGTATGTGTAAAACATTTTTGGTATTTTGCAGTTAAATTATGCATGCCTATGTATGCATGCCCAACATATGCAGATATGTATATCTTGTACGTGATCTCAATGCAAAATGTCAGATTTGTCAACATTTTCATGAAACTTTTCATAAAACCATTTTTCAACATACATAGAAGTGGACTAACAAGTGATAGTAGAGTTTATATATCAGAAAGAAGTGCCAAGGACTCTTCAAAATAATACACAGCAACAATAATAATAAAAGAACACTTACTTATACAAATACAAAAATAAAATATTTTAATATATATAAAATATAAAATTGAGATATGCAAAGATATGAGGAGTAAAGGAGGAAGTGAAAGGGAGAGAGAGTTAAGAAAAGGATGCAATCACTGCTGGCACTTCGACACTTTATTAAAACAGACAGAAGGCCCCAAACACAAATACAGCACAGACTCACACAAACACACACACATAGATCCCCCTGCCAAATACATTTACTTTTAAATGAACTCAGCTGCAGAATTTCAGATGAAAAGAAAAAAAACAAGTGAAAGGATTCTTGACAATATTGTGTAACACGGAGAACTACAACAGCAACAAATTTTATATAATTTTTTTGAAAACTGAAAGTAATATAAAACAAAAACAGCTACAACAAAATATTTTATACACAAGTCCTTTATTATATAAAAAATAAAAGGACCAGGACGAACAAAAAAATTGAGTTCATCCATTCGTGGAAGAAGAGACTATCAGAAACACATACACACACACAAAAACCCAGACCCTGAAACTATGATTGCACCACGCACCCTTACATAGCCTCCAAAACCCCTTTTGCCCCAAAAGCCCCCCAAATGTATGCTATGGAAATTGATGTAGATTAAACAACAAATTAACACACTTCCAAAGAGTGCGAAACAACAGAAAAGAAAAGATAATTGCAATTTATTGCTATTGGAAACTGTTGTGTAAAAAAACACACAAACAATGGGAAGGAAAAGAACAGAAGACAGCCCCTAAAACTATGCTACACGCAAATGAATATAATGCATATTCATCGAAAAATTAATTCTTAGAAATAAAATATTACACAATAGGGAAAGGGATAATTAAAACAAAAAATTACCGGAAGGATAAGAATGAGGCAAGGCAAGGATATTTCAAATTCATTTTTTATAGACTATCTCTAGGCGTGGATATTTTAAAATTAATTTTTATAGACTATCTCTAGGCGTGGATTTTTTAAAATTAATTTTTATAGACTATCTCTAGGCGTGGATTTTTTAAAATTAATTTTTATAGACTATCTCTAGGCGTGGATTTTTTAAAATTAATTTTTATAGACTATCCTTAGGCGTGGATTGTTTAAAAATTAATTTTTATAGACTATCCTTAGGCGCGGATTTTTTAAAATTAATTTTTATAGACTATCTCTAGGCGTGGATTTTTTAAAATTAATTTTTATAGACTATCTCTAGGCGTGGATTTTTTAAAGTTCATTTTTCAAAGCCTAACCTAAGGCGTGGATTTTTAAAGTTAATTTTTCAAAGCCTAACCTAAGGCGTGCATTTTTTTAAAGTTCATTTTTCAAAGCCTAACCTAAGGCGTGGATTTTTTAAGGTTAACTTTTCAAAGCCTAACCTAAGGGGTGGATTTTTTAAGGTTAACTTTTCAAAGCCTAACCTAAGGCGTGGATTTTTTAAAGTTAATTTTTCAAAGCCTAACCTAAGGCGTGGATTTTTTAAAGTTAATTTTTCAAAGCCTAACCTAAGGCGTGGATTTTTTAAAGTTAATTTTTCAAAGCCTAACCTAAGGCGTGGATTTTTTAAAGTTAATTTTTCAAAGCCCAACCTAAAGCGTGGATTTTTTAAAATAATTTTTTTAATTACTTTTTCATGGGCTATTATTAGGCGTGGATTTTTTAAAATAATTTTTTTTAATTACTTTTTCATAGCCTATTATTACTTTTTCATGGGCTATTATTAGGCGTGGATTTTTTAAAATAATTTTTTTAATTACTTTTTCATGGGCTATTATTAGGCGTGGATTTTTTAAAATAATTTTTTTTAATTAATTTTTCATGGGCTATTTTTAGGCGTGGATTTTTTAAAATTAATTTTTTAAAGCCTACCCTAAGTAAAAATTTCGAAATTTTTGAAAAATTAAAAAAAAAATCCTGGATTTTTTTAAAAAAATTTCAAAATTTTTTAAAAATTTTTGAAAATTTTGAAATTTTTTTTTAAATTTTTTTAAAATGTTTTAAATAAATTTCCGTAGACTATCCATTTGTGTGGATTTTTTTTAAATAATTTTTTAGTCTATCCTTAGGCGTGGATTTTTTAAATGATTTTTTTAGAGTCTATCCTTAGGCGTGGATTTGTTAAATTATTTTTTAGAGTCTATCCTTAGGCGTGGATTTTTTAAATTATTTTTTTGAGCTTATCCTTAGGCGTGGATTTTTTAAATGATTTTTTTAGAGTCTATCCTTAGGCGTGGATTTGTTAAATTATTTTTTTAGAGTCTATCCTTAGGCGTGGATTTTTTAAAGTCTATCCTTAGACGTGGATTTTTTAAATAATTTTTTTGAGCTTATCCTTAGGCGTGGATTTTTTAAAATGATTTTTTTAGTCTATCCTTAGGCGTGGATTTTTTAAATGATTTTTTTAGAGTCTATCCTTAGGCGTGGATTTTTTAAATCATTTTAAAGCCCATAAGGCGTGGATTTTTTAAATCATTTTAAAGCCCATAAGGCGTGGATTTTTTAAATCATTTTTTAGAGTCTATTCTTAGGCGTGGATTTTTTAAATTATTTCTTTAGAGTCTATCTTTAGGCGTGGATTTTTTAAATTATTTCTTTAGAGTCTATCCTTAGGCGTGGATTTTTTAAATGATTTTTTTAGAGTCTATCCTTAGGCGTGGATTTTTTAAATGATTTTTTTAGAGTCTATCCTTAGGCGTGGATTTTTTAAATGATTTTTTTAAAGTCTATTCTTAGTCGTGGATTTTTTAAATGATTTTTTTAGAGCCTATTCTTAGTCAATAATTTTTCGAAATATTTAGTAACTTTCATTTAATATCCTCAATATATTTTTAGAATATTTTAAAATTAATCCCCTGCAGCTAGATGTAATATAATCTATATTATAGCCTACTTTCAGCCGTTACTGTTTATCTTTGCCTACTTTTAGGTGGCATATTTAATAGTTAGTTTACTTTCACTTTTACTGTGTCAACTAACAGAATTGCTGCATTCATTGAAAATTCCTACAGTAAATTTACTCCTTTCTTGTTCTTCTTTTCAATTATCATTTCATAGCTAATCCCCAATGGGATTTCGAAATGACGCTAAATAAGGCCATCAGCAGCAGCAGCAGCTTGGTCACACATTTTAATACCTTTTTGTGTGAGATAGTCTTTTCTCTTTAGCTGTGGGTTTCTTTTTTCATTTTGTTATGCCACTGCTGTGCGAAAAAGAAGAAGAGGAAGATGAAAAAAAGATCAAGATTACAAAAGCCACTTTTCATTTCTCGGTGCGGATTTGTCTCAAAATGTTATTCAGACACACGGGGAGGCAGGCAGGGCCGGCCGACCATGTATGGCTGACATAAAAATGAAAATGAGGTTTCTGGTCTTAGATTTGATGATGATGACAACGACGACGGGTTCTAGGATATAGAGAATCCTTTTTGTGCCATAGGAAATATAATGGCTTCTTGGTGAGCAAAGGCATTACAGAAAATAGTCGCTTGTATACTTTTCAAAGAATCCAATAAGCTGCATATGTGTGCGTGTGAGAGAAAAAAATGAAAGCACAAAAGTATGCATTAAAAATTTTGCTACATAATAACAAAAAAATGTGGTAGTATACTTTTGGGAATGGTGATGCATTGTTCTACTCACACACACACACTCACACAGGGCGATAATACATTAAAGATAATTAAAAAGTTTAACCAAGATTGTTGTCGGCATGCGCTAACATGAATCTGTGGATATTTTCATAAATTATCTCCTCTCCATAGCCCTCCAAACGCATCACAGTTGAGGTTATGTAGAACAAATTTTTATTTTTCAACAAGTTAATGGAACATTTTCTTGCTGACAATGGGATAATGTAAATTTATCGCTTTTGTATTAAATAATATGTTGGCATAGCACAAAGGGGGGATTTTGTGTAAAATATTGTAGCATACTTTAGGGGACATTGAAAAATTAATACAACTTTTCATAGCCTACCCTATGGCGTTGATTTTTTAATATTAATTTTTCATAGACTATCCTTAGGCGTGGCTAATCTTTGGGTCTTTAGGGCACAATTTAAATTAAATCGGTCTAATATATATATTGAAGATATACCTAAATCTGACCCGATTTTCTCGAAACTTAGCACACATCATTCTAGACTTAATTCCGTACTCTATGCCAAATTTCGTGCAAATCGAATGATATATAGGGACTTTGGTGGCCCACTTACCTTAAATCGGACGAAACTATATATGGGAGCTATACCTAAATTTGAACCGATTTTCACGAAACTTAGCACATATAATTCTGGACTTAATTCAGTACTCTATGCCAAATTTCGTGCTAATCGAATGATATATAGGAACTTTGGTGCCCCATTTACCATAAAATCGGACGAAACTGTATATGGGAGCTATATCTAAATCTGGACCGATTTTCTCAAAACTTGGCACACATTATTCTGGACCTTATTCAGTACTCTATGCCATATTTCCTGCAAATCGAATGATATATAGGGACTTTGGTGTCCTATTTACCTTAAATCGGACGGAAATACATATGGGAGCTATATATAAATCTGAACGGATCTTCACGAAATTTGACACACATCATTCTAGACTCAATTCAGTACGTTATGCCAAATTTCGTGCAAATCGAAGAATATATAGGGTCTTTGGTGCACCATTTACCTCAAATCGGACGAAAATATATATGGCAGCTATATCTAAATTTGAACCGATTTTCACGAAACTTGGCACACATCATTCTGGACATAATTCAGTACTCTACGCCAAATTTCGTGCAAATCGAAAGATATATAGGGACTTTGGTGCCCCATTTACATAAAATCGGTCGAAAATATATATTGAATATATATCTAAATCTGAGCCGAATTTCTCGAAACATGGCACACGTCATTCTGGATCCAATTTTGTACCCTATGCCACATTTCGTGCAAATCGAATGATATATATGAACTTTGGTGCCCCATTTACCTTAAATCGGACCAAAATATATATTGGAGCTATATCTAAAACCGAACCGATTTTCTCGAAACTTAGCACACATCATTCTGGAGCTAATTCAGTACTCTATGCCAAATTTCGTGTAAATCGAAAGATATATAGGAACTTTGGTGCCGCATTTACCTTAAATCGGCCGAGAATATATATGGAAGCTATATCTAAATCTGAACCGATTTTCACGAAACTTGGCACATATCATTCTGGACCTAATTCTGTAATCCACGTCAAATTTCGTGCAAATCGAATGATATATAGGGACTTTGTTGCACCATTTACCTTAGATCGGACGAAAATATATATGGGAGCTATATCTAAATCTGACCCGATTTTCTCGAAACTTGGCACACATCATTCTTGACCTAATTCTGTACTCCACGTCAAATTTCGTGCAAATCGAAAGATATATGGGGACTTTGGTGCCCCATTTACCTTAAATAGGACGAAACTATATATGGGAGCTACATCTAAATTTGGACCGATTTTCTCGAAACTTAGCCCACATCATTCTGGACCTAATTTGGTACTCTATGCAAAATTTCGTGC
Organism: Musca vetustissima; assembly: GCF_032173495.1. NCBI lineage: Eukaryota > Metazoa > Arthropoda > Insecta > Diptera > Muscidae > Musca > Musca vetustissima. Next base: position 60,807 of record NW_026886221.1, read on the forward strand.
AAATCGAAAGATATATAGGAACTTTGGTGCCGCATTTACCTTAAATCGGTCGAAACTATATATGGGAGCTATATCTAAATCTGAACCGATTTTCTTGAATTTTAATATGGTTTGTCATGGAGCCAAATAAGTGACTTGTGCCAAATTTCATCCAAATCGGATCATAAATGCGACCTGTAATTACAGCACTCTTCGTGTTAAAACACCTAAAAGTATGCTATAATTCCTGCAAAACAATCCCCACAGATTTAATTTTGTTTCGTTAATGTTATCTTTTATTCGAAAAAAGCAAAATATTTTGTAAATCTCCCCTGAAAAAGAGATCCCCACAACCAATCAGCTGAAAAAACACACATACACACATATTGAAATTACATTACAACCACATATGTTGCAACCTGCTTTTGGCGAGCAAAAACACACACACACACACACACACACACTCAAAAAAAGGAATAAAACATCCGAGCAATACCGCAGAGCAAACAAAGTCCCTAGCAGTTCCGTGCCATTTTTCACTCCCAGAAGACTTGAGATAACAAAACCACAAAAGGCAACAACAACAAAGAAATTTATGTTACAACAATAATGTTTTCCCCAAACAGCAGCAGCAGCAGCGGCATAAATTAACAAAAAACGAAACGAACCGAAAAACAACAAAAGGTAAGGCAACAACAACAACACGCACTCGAACTTTGTGTCACACGAAGGGAATCAAAAAAAAACACAACACGTGCGTGTTCCCCGGAAATTCCCCCGGGGTGAAAGAATGTGACTCTGAGGTAGGGTACCACCTCGATTTAACTGCCGCTGAAGTCACAAACACACACACACGCATACACACAAGGTGACGGCGCATCACATAAAACCGCAATATAACAAAAAAAGAAAAGGAAATGAAGAATTGAGGAGAAGAAAGTTATTTGAGTTGATGGCGATGGCCTACATAAAATATGTGTTAAATTTAAAGCATATTTTTGGGCAGGTCAAAGAAAGTCCTTTAAAAAATGAGCCTAATTTTGTAAAAAAAAATAATCTAGATTTGCGGCATATTTTTAGGTGCTTTAAAAATTAAAGTGTACTTTTGGCGTCAACAATTTTATTATAATATGTTTAAGATATTTAAATAATCTCTAATGTCTGCTGAATATTCGAATTCCTCTACGGAAATTTATTGTACTATACTGCGTATGAGTCTTCTCAATACTTATACGAAAGGGTGGTCCCAAGTGGGGTTTTTATTGATTTTAGTAGTAAAATCTTGCTGAATTGACTTCGAAAATCGAAAAATGCTGCTAATGGGATTTTTTCTCTAAAAAAAATTAGCTGAATTGGATTTTTCCTCGCCAAATCGTTGTCCAAGTGAATTTTTCACTTTATATAGAAAGCTGAATTGACATTTTCTCCAGAAAACGTTAGCTGAATTGAATTTTTCGATAAAAAAAAAGTTATCTGAATTGGATTTTTCTTCACCAAATAGTTTTTAAGAGGTGTTTTCTTCATAAAAAGTTAACTGAATTTACATTTTCGCCAGAAAATGTTAGCTGAATTGAGTTTTTCATTACAAAAAGTTAGCTGAATTAGTTTTTTCTTCGCCAAATCGTTTCTTAATAGGTCTATTCTTCATAAAAAGTTAGCTGAATTAGCATTTTCTCCAGAAAATGTTACCTGAATTGAAATTTTCAGTTGCTGAATTAATGTCTTCTCTAATAAAATTAAGCTGAATTGACATTTCCATTTTCCATGAATTGAAATTTTCAGTTGCTGAATTAATGTCTTCTCTAATAAAATTAAGCTGAATTGACATTTCCACCATAAAATATTAGCTGAATTGAGTTTTTTAGTATTGATAGTTAGCTGAATTGAATTTTTCTTCACCAAATCGTTTCTGAATGGATGTTTTCTCCATAAAAGGTAAGCTGAATTGACATTTGCCCAGAAAATGTTAGCTGAATTGAATTTTTCAGCACAAAAAGTTAGCTGAATTGGTTATTTCTTCAACAAATCGCTTCAGAATTTATGTTTTCTTTATAAATAGTTAGCTGAATTTATATTTCCTCTAGAAAATGTTAGCTGAATTGAGTTTTGGAGTATAAAAAGTTAGCTAAATTGGATTTTTCTTCGGCAAATCGTCGCTGAATCGATGTTTTCTATATAAAAAGATAGCTGAATTGGCATTTTTACCATAAAATTTTAGCAGAATTGTGTGTTGGAACACAAAAAGTTAGCTGAATTGGATTTTTTTCAACATTATCATTTCTAAATATATGTTTTCTCAATAAAATGTTAGCTGAATAGAGATTTTCGATACAAAAAGTTAGCTGAATTGGATTTTTCTTCACCAAATCGTTTCTAAATTGATGCTTTCTATATAAAAAGATACAAAAAGTTAGCTGAATTGAATTTTGCTTAATCAAATCGTTTACGAATTGATATTTTCTCTATTAAAAGTCGCCGAATTGATATTTTCACCAGAAAAGGTTAGCTGAATTGGCTTTTTCAGGACAAAAGGTTAGCTGAATTCGATTTTTCTTCACAAATCATTTCTTAATAGGTGTTTTCTTCATAAAAAGTTAGCTGAATTTACATTTTCGCCAGAAAATGTTAGCTGAATTTAGTTTTTCAGTACAAAAAGTTTGCTGAATTGGATTTTTCTTCGCCAAATCGTTGCTGAATTGATGCTTTTTTAAATAAAAAGTTAGCTGAATTTACATTTTCTCCACAATATGTTAACTGAATTGATTTTTTCAGTACAAAAAGTTTGCTTCATTGGAATTCGCAATGAAAAAGCTAGCTGAATTGGAGTTTTCAATAACAAAAATTTAGCTGAATTAAGGTTTTCTATAGAAAATGTTATCTGAATTGAGAAAAAAATAGCTGAATTGGATTTTTCGCTAAGAAAAGTTAGCTTTAAAGAAATTTACAACGAAAAAAATTAGCTGAATTGGAGTTTTCATTACAAAAAGTTAGCTGAATTTCATTACAAAAAGATATATCAGTGGACAAGTTAGCTGAATTCAGTTTTTCTCCAAGAAAGTTTAGCTGAATTGTATTATTCCATAAAAAAAATAGCTGAATTGGCTATTTTCATCAAAAAAGTTAGCTGAAAAAAGTAAATTCATTAGAAAACTTAGCTGAATTGAATTTTTCCGTAAGAAAAGTTAGCTGAATTGGCGTTGTCACTATGAAAAACTAGCTGAATTGATTTTTTCTGTAAGAAAAGTCAGCTTTATAGAAATTTGCAACGAAAAAACTTAGCTGAATTGTGATTTTCATAGAAAAAAGTTTGCTGAATTGAGGTTTCCCATACAAAATGTTAGCTGAATTCAATTCTTTAATTAGCAAATTTAGCTGAATTGATTTTCTTCGCAAGAAAAGTTAGCTGAATTGGCGTTTTCCATCAAAAAAGTTAGCTGAATTGATGTTGTTGCTATAAAAACCTAGCTGAATTGAATTTTTTGGTAAGAAAAGTTAGTTTCATTGAAATTCGCAATGAAAAAAGTCCGCTGAATTGTGATTTTCATAGAAAAAATTAGCTGAATTGAGGTTATCATTGAAAAACATTAGCTGAATTGTGGTTATCATTGAAGAAAAAAGTTAGCTGAATTGTGGCTTTCTATAGAAAATATTAGCTGAATTAAGTACATTCATTAGAAACCCCAGCTAAATTAAATATTTCCGTAAGAAAAGTTAGCTGAATTGAGTTTATCTCCAAGAAAATTTAGCTGAATTTATTTTTTCTACAGAAATTGTTAGCTGAATTAATTATTTTTTTGAAAAATTTAGTAATATTTAATTTTGATATTTTCAAGACACCGAAATTGAGTTTTTTAATGAAAAACCTTGCTGAATTGTAATTTTTTTAAATAAAAAATTTGCTGAATTGTGGTTTTCTGTAATAAAACTAGTTTTACAATAAAAAATCTTTGCTGAAATGTGGTTTTACAACAGAAACTCTTGGCTGAATTATTTTTTCATTGCGAAAAACTTTGCTGAATTGTCATTTTATTTACGAAAAATTAGATTTTCCTTAAAAAAAAAAACAAAGTTCCATTTTTGTATAGAAAACAGTTGTTTAAGCATGCATTTGCTGAAAATGTGTTTCTACTCCTAAAAGTATGCTACACTTTTTGTCTCACAAAATGTATTCCCATTGCTGCTGCTATTCTTTAACTTTTTTAGTAGCTTTTAAAATCTACTATTTCTAAACTATAATTGGAAGGTCAAGGTGGTTATAAAAACACATTCTTACCTTACCCTCCCTCTCCTCCTTCCGAAAAAAAGAGCAAAACGCTAAGAAAATAAAACGTGATGAACGTTTGAAGAAGGAGCAAAAAAAAAACAAAGAAAGCACAGAAAGACATAGTTCCACATAGTCCATTCATTGAGTCGTTGTTGACAATGGCAAGCGAAGGAAGGAACAACACTATTACACTGCGACAATGTCTTTAAGTAGTTGCTGAAAGTGGGTTATTTTTAGTCGAAACGAAAAAAACAACAAGAACAAAAACAAAAAGTACGAACAAGTGCCCTGAGTACTGAAACTCGGAAGCTAGCTTGGGGTCTTAAGGGGTCGCTCGCTCACTCACTCACTGCACATAGCAGGAAACTATAAACCGTGTTAAATAGTAAGCAAATGTGAGTGACAAAAAAATAAGAATAAAAAGTTAATTTTGTTTTGGGGATAGAAACGGAGGGTACTGAAAGGGGTTCTGGGCTGGGCCATAAGTAAATTTAGCACAGAATATTTGTTGTTGCTGCTGAAAGCAGCTTACCTTAACCTTTTGACCTTTTGCAGTCAGAATTATTGATTCAAATGATAGTAGCTTGTCGAAAAACTGACTCTCTCTCTCACACAAAACACACAGACATACATAGACACCCTGATCCAACTGAAAATTTAATTACATCCTTTTTCTGTGGCTTTGAGGTATTTTGTGTTAGCTGTCATTTGTCTGTCCTTTCATGAAAGGGAAAAGTTCCGAAGAATACAAAATGCAAGTTAACGCCTAGAGGGCAGGCAACAACATTTCTTCCTCGAACAATGAATGAAGCAGGAGCAGGCAAAAAATCGGAAATTGCAAAAATCACAAAACCCATTGCAATTTCCATACATTAACCACAAATTGGAGAAGGGGAGGAGGTTCGGCAGTTAAATGCAATGTTGTGTGTAAGGAATTAAGGTTCGATGTTGTTCTTCGATTTGCCAATCACAATTGAAAGTTGTAAAGGCTGCACACAAATCCCATTGTTGATTAAATGGCTAGGAAGCTGGGGGAAGCCAGGAGAGACAAGGCAATAACAGGAAAAGGGGAAAGAGGGACAAGGAAATTCACATAATTCTTCGGAAGTGTTTTTTCTTAAAAATTGTGTATGGAAAAAGTCAATTCAGCAATTTTTTCCCCAATTCAGCAAGCTATTTGTAGACAAAAATCCTATTCAGTAAAATATTTCTATCAAAAAGTCCCAATTCAGCCAATGTTTTCAATAAAAAATTGACAATTCAGCAAGATGTTTTTTATACAATAGAAAATACAGAAAATTTTTTCATAAAGAAACTCAATTCAGCAAAGTTTTTTTATAGAGAAACTCAATTCAGCAAAGATTTTTCATAGAAAAATAAATTCAACAACGTTTTTTAGTAGAAAAACTCAATTCAGCTAAGGTTTTAATATAAAAATCACAATTCAGCAATGTTTTTATCTTGAAAACATTAATTCAGCAAAGTTTTATCATAGAAAAACTAAATTTAGCAGCGGGTTTTTGTAGAAAAACTCAATTCATCTAAGGATTTTAATAGAAAAATACAATTCGGCCAACCTCTTCCAAGTAAAAACTCAATTCAGCTAACAAATTCAGCAATGTTTTTCATAAAAAAGTCAGTTCAGCAATGACTTTCAGTTGAAAAACTTAATTCAGCTAACTGCTTCTGAGGGAAAACTCAATTCAGCTAACTTTTACTGCATCGAAATGTAATTCAGCAAACTTTTGTTATAGAAATACCGCAATTCAGTAATGTTTTCTTACAAGAAATTACAAATCAGCTAAGTTTTGTTATACAAAGGAAACTTAAATTCAGCTACGTTTTTTTGTAGAAAAACTCAATTCAGCAAAGGATTTTAATAGAAAATGCACAATTCAGCAATGTTTTGGTGTAGAAATACTCAATTCAGCTAACTTCTTTTAAAGAAAAACATAATTCAGCTAACTTCTTCTAAAGAAAAACATAATTCAGCTAACTTCTTCTAAAGAAAAACTTAATTCAGCTAACATATTTTGAGGAAAAACTCGATTAAGCTAACTTATTTTAAGGAATAACACAATTGAGTTAACTTTTCTTAGAGAAAATATCAATTAAACTAAATTTTCTTATCGCAATTCAGCAAATTTTTCACGCACAAAAATTCAATTCAGCTAACTTTTTTTCGTCCAAAATCAATTCATCTAACTTTTTTAGGGGAAAAAGGTATTCAGCTTACTTTTGTTAGAGAAAAACTAAATTCAGCTAAGAAAAATATCAATTCAGCTAACAATTTATAGAGAAATTTCCATTTCGGGTAACTTTTCTTATGAAAATATTCAATTCAGCTAACTTTTTCGAAAGAAGAAATCAATTCAGCTAACTTTTCTTAATGAAAAATGCAATTCAGCTAACTTTTCTTATCGAAAAAGTCAATTCAGCTAAGCTTTTATAAAAAAAAGGAATTAAACTAAATTTCCTTATTTTAAAAAAAAATTAAGCTAACTTTTCATGTGCAAAAATTCAATTCAGCGATGTTTGTGGTCCAGAATCAATTCTGCTAACTTTTGTTGCAGAAAAACTAAATTCAGCAAAGAAAAATATCACTTCAGCTAAATATTCATACAGAACTATCCATTTCTGTTCACTTTTCTTATGAAAATATTCAATTCAGCTAAATTTCCTTCTCGAAAAAGACAATTCAGCAAAGGTTTTATTTAAAAAATATTAATTAAACTAAATTTTCTAACATTTTTGATATGAAAAAATCAATTCAGCTACCTTTTTGTGGTTCAAACTCAATTCAGCTAACTTTTAAAGATTTTCAATTCAGCAGAAATATACAAGTTAGCTAACTTTTTCAAAAGAAAATATCAATTCAGCTAAATTTTCTTATCGAAAAACACAATTCAGCTATCTTTTCATGCCCAAAAAATCAATTCAACTAACTATTCATACAGAAATATTCAATTCTTTTAACTTTTCTTATCGAAAAACTTAATTCAGCTAGCTTTTCATGAGCAAAAATGCAATTCATCTATATTTTTTAGGTCCAGAATCAATTCAGTTAGAGAAAAATTCAATTCAGCTAGCTTTTTCTAAGTAAAAATCAATTCAGCAAACTTTTGTTGGAAAAGAACTAAATCCAGGCGGGATTTTTCAACGAAAAACTCAATTCAGCTAACTTTTTGTAGAGAAAAATGATGTTTTGGAAAAATATTTCATAGAAAATTTAAATTCAGCTAACCTTTCTTATGGAAAAACTCAATTCAGCTAACCTTTTATAAAGTAAAACACAATTCAGCTAACTTTTCATAAAGAAAACTCCAATTCAGCTGAAATTTTCTAACGAAATATTCAATTCAGCAAACTTTTCTTATGAAACAACACAATTCAGCTAACTTTTTGTGAAGTAAAACACAATTCAGCAAGCTTTTCTTATGAGAAAATCTAATTTTTCCTATATTCATGGAAAATTTCATTGAAAAAACTCAATTCAGCAAAGGTTTTCTGTGAAAAATTCCAATTCAGCAAAGTTTTTTCTTTAGAAAACAGAAATTCAGAAAGGTTTTCTGTGGAAAATCGCAATTCAGCTACATTTTTCTATAGAAAATCTCTATTCAGCTAACATTTTCAATGGAAAAAAATCTAAATTCAGCAAAGTTTTTTACTAATTTTTGGTTCATTCCGCTGTATGGACAAGAAAGACAAGAAAAAACACAACAACAAGTCTAAGTTGACTTCTTATACCCCTCTCCCCCTTCCTCCTTGAACAAGTCTGAACATGTGTTCTTCACCATTTCACAGAAAAAGTATCTGTGTAGGTGTGAGTAAATTGAAAATTTACTAAAAATTGTTGATCGAGAGAGGGGTTAGGGTGGGGGGAGGTCTTTGGCTTTTAAAAAATGTCTGTTCTGACAAGAAAAGCTACCTTGTTTAGTCCACTATGAGACCATGACTACTCAGCAGAGTAGCAGTAACAACTGCACATTAACTATTTGTGGGGAAGGGGGGGTAGGGGGACTTTGACTATTTTTATATTTTTTGTGGTTTCTGAAGAGGATTTTGCCGTCTTAGCAGCTACTATTGCTACTAAATAGTTGTAGTTCTCTTCGAGTGCACATACACCCACACACAAATATAGACACAAAACCACAAGAGATATTTAAATCGAAAAAAAGAAAAAATTTCATTGGCTTAGTGGGTATTACAGGCCAGTAAGGAGGGTAAGGGGTAACAGAGAAAAGGGGAGGGGTGGGTATGGCAAACAACTTCATTAGATTACTAATTGATTCTAGGAATATAGAAAAAAATTAAATGTTTGAAAAATAAATGCAAATTATTTTTTTAAAAAATAAATTCTTGTTAAGAAAAAATAAATACGAAGAAAAAGTGTTGCATATTTTTAGGCGAATGGTTGTGAGAGAAACTATTCTCCAATAAAATAAAATTCTATAAAAAAATATTTAAAGGAAAAAATATTTTCCATTGAAATTCTTCGTAAGGATACAATCTATGCACATTTTATGTTGCCTACTTTTAGGCTGCATATAATATTTAGTTTCTGCAACAACTCTTTCCATGGCCATTTGAATGGTTGAAAGGAAACATTCTGAAAATCACTTTTCTCAAACTGAACCAAAAAAAAAAAAAATGTGTGTGCAAAACTAACCAGACATGTTTTGTTATGTTCTATGTGTAGTTGTTTTGTTTTTCTTCTTCTTGTTAACCCACTTTAGAAAGTAAAGTGTGAAAATACCACACCTGGCTGGCTGCCCTCGCCAGCTGAGTACTCCATAAATTGTTGGTGCATTGAAAGGCAAAAAACAAAATACAGAGGCACTCAAGTGTTTAGCTTAAATATTTAAAATTACGTATTAAAATGGGAAAGGAAGAGGAAGAAAGGGGACAAGAGAAGTAAAAGGTCCAAACAATGGGTAAAATATGCCAATTTTTTTATAAAAATATAAACTGACAGAATTTTTTGTATAGTAAAACTTCAATTCAGCAATGTTTTTTAATCCATATACTCAATTCAGCTAAGTTTTTATAAATAAAAATGCAATGCAGCTACATTTTTGCGCAGAAAAACTCAATTCAGCTAACTTTTTGTAGACAATAGGCCAATTCAGCTAATTTTTTGTAAAGAAAACGCTAATTCAGCTAACGTTTTCTATTGAAAAAACTCAATTCAGCAAAGTTTTATTGCGAAAATAATCAATTCAGCTAAGTTGTTATACATAAAAAACTCAATTCAGCTAAGATTTTCTCTAGAAAACATCAATTTAGCTAAGTTTTTTTTATGGAAATTTTCAATTCAGCTAAAATTTTCTACATAAAACTTAATTCAGCTAAGATTTTCTACAGAAAACATAAATTCAGCTAAATTTTTACATTGAAAAACTCAATACAGCTAACATTTTGTACAAAAAAACTCAATTCAGCTAAATTTTCTTGTAGAAAAACTCAGTTCAGCTAACTTTTTGTAAAGAAAAGGCCAATTCAGCTAATTTTTTTTGAACAATAGGCCAATTCAGCTAACGGTTTCCATCAAAAACTCAATTCAGCTAGGTTTTGTTGTGAAAATAATCAGTTCAGCTAAGTTGTTATACATAAAAACTGAATTCAGCTTAGATGTTGTCTAGAAAACATCAATTCAGCTAAATTTTTTCATAAAAAACTCAACTCATCTTACTTTTCATACATTAAAACCCAATTCAGCTAAATTTTCTCGTATAAAATCTCAATTCAGCTAACATTTTGTACAGAAAACATCAATTCAGCTAAGAATTTTCATGGAAAACATCAATTCAGCTAATTTTTCCATTGAAAATCCTAATTCAGCTAAATTTACTTATTGAAAAAATTCAATTCAGCTAAATTTCATAAAGCTAACTTTTTAGAATGCAAAAAAAAATTCAGCTACATTTTCTTGTAGAAAAACTCAATTAATTTAACTTTTGCTTTTGAAAACCTTAATTCAGCTAACTTTAGTCAATTCAGCCAACATTTTCATTGTAAAAATTCAATTCAGCTAATGTTCTCTACATAAAAATCAATTCAGCAAACTTTTTATAGTGACAAAATCAATTCAGGTAAATTTTCATATAGAAAAACTCAATTCAGCTAACTTTTCTCATGGAAAAAATTTATTCAGCTAGCTTTATTGCTGTAAAAATGCTACTACGTTAACATTTTTGATAGAAAAAATCAATTCAGCTAACATTTCTTAGAGAAAAAGTCAATTCAGCTAACGTTCTCCAAAGAAACATCAATTCAGCTACATTTTTATGCACAAAACCCCAAGTCATTTAGCTTTTGATAGTGAAAAACTCAATTCAGCAAATTTTTCTCGGTGAAAAATTCAATTCAGCTAATTTATTCCATGTTTTAATGCAACTGAGCTAACATTTTCGATAGAAAAAGTCAATTCAGCTAAATTTTCTTTTAAAAAAAGATTATTCAGATTACTTTCTCTAAAGAAAAATCAATTCAGCTAACTTTTTATAATGAAAAAAAAAAATAATTCAGCAACATTTCCATGTAGAGAACCCCAATTAATTTAAATTTCCCTGCTGAAAAACCAATTCAGCTAACTTGTTAACATAAAAATATAAATTCAGCTAATTTTTCTAATTGGTAAACTTAATTTAGCTAATTTAGCTATTCAGCTACATTTTCGTGTAGAAAAACTCAATTCAGCTAACTTTTACATTACAAAATATCAATTCAGCTAATATTTTCGTTAGAATTTTTCAATTCAGCAACACTTTTTTGTATATAAACTCAATTCAGCAACACTTTTTTGTGTATATAAACTCAATTCAGCAAACTTTTTTGAAAGAAATAATTAATTCAGCTAACTTTTCTTATGGAAAAAGTCAATTCAGCTAACTTTTTATAGTGAAAAATTCAATTCAGCCACGTATTTCTATTGAAAATATGTACTAAGTAATGTTCTCCTATATTAAAACCCAATTCAGCTAACTTTTTGTGGAGAAAAACTTAATTCAGCTACCTTTTCATAATAAAAATCACAATTCAGCTACACTTTTCTATCGAAAATCACAATTCAGCAAGGTTTTCCTACAGAAAAGCTCAATTTAGCTAACATTTTTCTGCGATATCTCTGAACCAAATCTTGCTGAATACCCACATTTATTAAAAAACTTCAATTTTCCTTAAATTATTTTCTTTTAACTCTCGTTAAATGATTTTTACACAGATTAACACCATGTTCATTTTTATTAAGAAGGCAGAGGAAGAAGAAGCAAGGAACGACGCAAAAAAGAGAAATGCTTTGCTTTTATTGTTTGGTTATGCAAATTTTATACAATAAAAAAACAGCCTTAATGTAGGCTATTAAAAATGTCTGGTGGTGTATTATTGTGTGAGAGAAGAGTGAAGAGAGGGGAGAGGGAAGGAATGCAGGCAATGGTAATTAGAAATAGATGTAGTTGGAATTTAGATTAAATTAAATGAGGCAAGACGGAACATAATTTATAGTATGAAAACGTTAGCTGAATTATTTCAGAGAGAAAAGTTAGCTGAATTGACTGTAACATTAAACAAATTAAGGTAAATCGCCGTTTTCAGTAGAAAATGTTAGCTGAATTGAGGTTTTTTATAAGAAAGGTTAGCTGAATTAACGTTTTTCATAAGAAAATTTTGCTGAATTGATTTTTTCACAAATAAAAGTTAGCTGAATTGAGTTTTTTAGTAAGAAAAGTTAGCAGAATTGATTTTTTCATTAATAAAAGTTGGCTGAATGGAATTTTTTCTGTAGAAATACTTCGCTGAATTGAATTTTTCCCTAGGAAAAATAAGATGTATAGATATTTTCGGTATAAAATGTTAGCTGAATTGAGTTTATCTGCAAGATAACTTAGCTGAATTGATTTTTTCAGTAAGAAAAGTTAGCTGAATCAAGTTTTTCAGTAAGAAAAGTTAGCTGAATTGAGTTTTTATATAGAAAAAGTGAGCTTAATTAAGATTTTTCATGAAAAAAGTTAGCTGAATCGAGTTTTTCAGTAAGAAAAGTTAGCTGAATTGATTTTTACCTTAGGAAAATAAGAGTTATTCATATATTCGGTATAAAAAGTTAGCTGAATTGAGTTTACCAGTACGAAAAGTTAGCTGAATTGAGTTTATCAGAAAGATAAATTAGCTGAATTGATTTTTGCAGTAAGAAAAGTTAGCTGAATTGAGTTTTTCACTAAGAAAAGTTAGCTGAATCAAGTTTTTCAGTAAGAAAAGTTAGCTGAATTGAGTTTTTATATAAAAAAAGTGAGTGATTTTTCATGAAAAAAGTTAGCTGAATCGAGTTTTTCAATAAGAAAAGTTAGCTGAATTGACATTTTACTTATGAAAAGTGTTATGGTTATTATCAGTATAAAAAGTTAGCTGAATTAAGTTTTTTTTAGAAGAAAAGTTAGCTGAATTGAGTTTTTCAGCAATAAAAGTTAGCTGAGTCGAGTTTTTCATTAAGAGAGGTCAGCTGAATTGAGTTTTTCTATAGAAAAAGTTAGCTGAATTGAGTTTTTCAGCAAGAAAAGTTAGCTGAATTGAGATTTTTAATAAGAAAGGTTAGCTGAATTAAGATTTTTAATAAGAGAGGTTAGCTGATTTACGTTTTCTTGCGAAATATTCCTGCTGAATTAAATTTTTCCCTTGGATAACTTGATAAGTTGCATTTTTCAAAAGAAAAACTTAGCTGAATTACATTTTTCCGCAGAAAAAAATTGCTGAATTAATGATTTCAGTAATAAAAAAACCCGTTCTAAATATATTTCCCCTCCAAAACCCCTAAAAAATACTCCGAACTACATTACGTATACATGCTGACATTGATCATACGCCATGTCGTCCTCCAATAAAGCTACTTGAAATGTTTCTTTAAGAATCTGTGGCATACTTTTAGGATTTATAAAGAAGAAAATGAACACTGAGAACGAAATCAATTAATTGTATAACAATTTTTCATTTCAACTACCTTGAAATTGTTGCCGTTCTTCTTCTTCTTCTTTCATGCATTGTGACGCAATAAAACCAATTTTCGCCAAACAATGAAATATTTTTTTTCTCTTAAATTACATTATTTCTACTTAATCACGTTTTTTGCTTCTAAATGAAAAAAATGCATGAAGCAACAGAAGGAAGAAAACGAGGAGAGAGATAGAGAAGAAGAAAACGACGAAACCAAAGAAATGATGCCATTAATCATCATCATCCATCGTCGTCATATTTTTCGTTCCCTCTTTGTTTTTGCAACATTTTTCTTTTGGTTTGTGGTCTAAATACCGTTATAAAGTTTTGTGCTATATATACTTCTAAGATACTTATATGTGTGTATGCATGTGTGTGTACACACACATTACTGCAAATGAATTTAAAAAATTTCTCAGAGCCTTGGGACCTGCGAAAATTATTTTTCCAGTAAATATCCACTTAAATCTTAAACAAGATGAACTTGGACGGAGAAGCCTTAATGAAGGGAGGAGGAGCAAAGAAGGGGTGGTCAAAATTATACACTTCTTGACAAAAGGCTTAAGGATATACATGCAATGAATGACAATGGTTGGATGGCAGCCGACATTAGACCAACCACAAAGCTGATTTCGAAATGCTTGGCTAAATGGCGTCGACTGCCGTGTGTGTGTGCTGGTTTCGGTCGAACACGCTTGTCCTTTAGTGTGCAGAATTAAAGGCAATTTTCCTTTGGCATGTGACATAATCTGACCCAAGAGAAATTTAAAAAAAAGAAAAACTTAAAAAG
>NW_026886222.1:0-7552 GCF_032173495.1 Musca vetustissima
TTTGGTACATCTTTTACCTTAAATCGGACGAAAATATATATGGGAGCTATATCTAAATCGGAACCGATTTTCAGGAAACTTAACACACATTATTCTAGACCTTATTCATTACGCTGTGCTAAATTTCGTGCAAATCGAAAGATATTAAGGTACTTTGGTACACCATCTATGTTAAATCGGACGAAACTATATACGGGAGCTATATCTAAATCTGGACCGATTTTCAGGAAACTTAACTCACATCATTCTAGACCTAATTCATTACGCTGTGCCAAATTTCGTGCAAATCGAAAGGAACCGTGTGTCTATCTCATTTCCTTTTGCTGTTACAAACATATGCACAAAGATATAATACCCTGTACCACAGTGTGGTGAAGGGTATAAAAATCCACGCCTTGTTGGATGGTCCTTGAAAAAATATTCTTTAAAAAATGTACGCCTTGTTGGATGGTCCTTAAAAAATATTCTTTAAAAAATGTACGCCTTGTTGGATGGTCCTTAAAAAATATTCTTTAAAAAATCCACGCCTTGTTGGATGGTCCTTAAAAAATATTATTAAAAAATTCCACGACTTGTTGGATGGTCCTTGAAAAAATATTCTTCAACAACCACGCCTTTGCATAGTTCTTGAAAATTTTTCTTTAAAAATACACGCCTTTTTATAGGTCTTAAACAATATTCTTGAAAAAATCCACACCTTTTAATGGACCACGAAAAAAACCTTCTTTAAGAAGTCAACGCCTGTGTTGGTCCTTGAAAAAATTGTCCTTTCACATTTCTATTTATTTTCAGATATCTCTATAAAAACATTCTCAAATATCATCTCTACATTGAGGGTTCCTATTTCATTCTGCTGTATACGTGGCCGGCGCCCAATCATTATTACGACGAGCTGTATTCCTCCTCCCAATTATGTCTAGATGCTGGTATATCCCATGCCAACATAATGGTCTATGCTGCTCCAAATAGTATTCTACTGTTTCATGATTTACCCTTCACCGAATTTCATTGCATGGCCAATGTTCCGATTATTCACAATAAATTTAGAAATGGCCGATGGCAGCATACGAATTTTTATGTTGCCAAGTCGAATAATTTATATGGATGTCCGTTGGTTTGTGCCACCTGGGAAGATATGCCGTACTTTGAAGTACTTGACGAAAAAAGTAGGGCCACATCGAGCGAACGTTATAGAGGTCTGGAGGGAAGATTATTGGATTATTTGGCAAGACGAATGAATTTCACCGTGACAATACGTTGGATGTCGGATGAAGAGATTAATCGCACAATTTACGATGAAAGAAGGATGCTGAAGGAGGTAATTCCAAGAAATTTTATTTTTTTATATAATACAGAATTATATTTCCCTTCTTGCAGCTCTTCTCTGAGGGTGCTGATTTTGTGATTGGAGCCTTTCACAATAAGCCCACCTCCATGGAGGATATTTACACTCCGTCAACCACCTATTATATGAGCACATATTATTTTGTCATCTCTTCTAACACCGAACCCTATGATCCATTTGTCAAGTTGTTGCTGCCATTTCGTACTGGGGTTTGGTTAACCCTGATTTTAATGGTGGTAATTGGTAATGCTGTTGTATTTTCGATTTCGCAACTCAATTGCAAGCTGAAATATTTATTTTTGGAACGGAAAATCCACAGACCCGTCTACAATACATTTGTCATAAGTTTAGGTGGTGGTATATCTCGCGACCCGAGAATACCATTTTCTCGATTTCTACTTATGGTATGGCTATTGGCCTCATTTGTATTGCGTACCATTTATCAAGGGATAATGTATCATTTATTACGGCATGATCTGCATCGATCACCACCCAAGACGATCAATCAATTGCGCAGAGAAAATTATACCATACTTATGCCTGAGATAATTTACAACGGGGTGGAACATTTGAAGAGGTTACATGAAACCGCAGTTATTATGAATGCCAGTGAAATTGAAAGTTTCCCCATGTTAAACCATCCCGAGAAATATGGTTTCGGAAAACTTGCCATCCTAACGGCCCACGAACGTTTTGGATATTTTAAATGGTTTCATCGCAACAATAAGGGTTACTACTTGGTACCAGAGGTCCTCTTCACCCAGAGATTAAGTATTTATATGATGAAAAATTCGATATTTCTAAATCGTTTCAATATGTACATTAAGAGTTATTTTAACGAGGGTCTGATGCATCGTTGGGAGAAGTATTTATTAACGAGGAATACATTTCGTAAAATGCGTACCGATGACATACCCAAGGCGATGGGTTTGTATGAATTATATGGAGCCATGAATTTGTATTTGCTTTGTTTGGCTGGATGTGTTCTGGTGTTGGCGGGTGAGATTGTCTTTTATCGTGTGGGTTTGTGGTTGAGAAGACGAAGGAGATTGTATCGAAAGCGTCAGCGGAAGTTTCAGTGGGTTGATTAAGATTAAGATGAAATATATTTAGAGCATGCAGTTTGTGAATACATTTGAATAATAAACCGAATATTTATCTATTAGCGTATACGTTTTGACAGTACTTATACGCACCCCCCAATTTTCGGTTTTTAGGGGTTCTTGAGCGCGTTTTTTAGCCGAATATTGGGTCCTAAATGTCTCCACAAAAAATTATAAATATAGGTCTACTTTTTCTGGTAGCCCCCATATAACGGTACCTCCTAATTTTCAGTATTTTGGGGGGTTTGATCGTAATTTTCCACCGAATTGGCTGTAATTTAGTATTTTGAGTTCTTAGTAGGTACCAAATCTCTCCACAAAAAATTATAAATATAGGTCCATTTTTTCGGACAGCCCCCATATAAGGGTACCCCCCAATTTTCGGTATTTTTGGGTTCTTGAGCGCGTTTTTCAGCCGAATACGCTGAAATTTAATGCATTGGGTTCTTAATAGGTACCAAATCTCTCCACAAAAAATTAAAAATATAGGTTATTTTTTTTGGATATCCCCCATATAAGGGTACCCCCCAATTTTCGGTATTTTGGGGTTCTTGAGCGCGTTTTTCAGCCACATTCGCAGACATTTGGTACATTGGGTTCTTATTGGGTACTAAGTGTCTCCACAAAAAATTATAAGTATGGGTCCACTTTTTCTGGTAGCCTCCATATAACGGTACCTCCTAATTTTGAGTATTTTGGGGGTTTTGGTCGTATTTTTCCACCGAATTGGCTGTAATTTAGTATTTTGAGTTCTTAATAGGTACCAAATCTGTCTACAAAAAATTATGTATATAGGTCAATTTTTTTGGGTAGCTCCCATATAAGGGTACCCCCCAATTTTCGGTATTTTGAGGTTCTTGAGCGCGCTTTTCAACCGAATACGCTGAAATTTAATGCATTAGGTTCTTAATGGGTACCAAACCTCTCCACAAAAAAATATAAATATAGGTTAATTTTTTCGGATATCCCCCATATAAGGGTACCCCCAATTTTCGGTATTTTGGGGTTCTTGAGCGCGTTTTTCAACCGAATTTGCTGCAATTTGGTATTGTCGTATATGGTAACAAATCTCTCTACCAAAATTTATTAATATTCGCCCCCTTTTTGGGGTAGTCCCTATATAACCCTTTTGTTATATTAAAATAGTTATCTGATTTGTACCGCGTTTTGAGTTTGGTTCTAAGACTCTATTGTAATCATTTCACCTGCGAAGGATAGCGAGATAAAAAATTAGAACGTAAGGTTCGATAATGAACTATAGCTGCATTTAGACCTAGCCCCTGTATGGAGGTTTCAGAAGGAGTGGACCGATATTCGCCATCTTCGAATTTGAACTATCAATTAAAAATTTCTGAAATTTGTATTATGGCTTACATTATGGTTTACATAATCCGTTTTTAGACATGTCGGTTTAGGTCCCCTTTTTGGTATGTTCCCTATATTTTCATTTCTAGTAGCTGTCATATATCTATGGTAGAGGATATCCAAAGTTCGGACCGGCCTAACTTACCGCTTTTTCACTTGTTTAATTTAATATATGAAAATCCATTAGTGGAACTTTGGCGTATACGTTTTGACAATATGTATACGCACCAATGCATCTTTTTATGTAATTAATTTTAGATATCTGACGTTGATATTAAATACACAGGTTTATTCATTTCGTAATTTCAAAAATTAGAGTAATTAGAGACATATAAAATAGTTTTCTTTTTTCTAATAAATATTATTTATTGAAAAGTCCATATTATGTGCAAAACACTAAATTATTTAAATGGCCACCACCGGAACCAGCATCGATCACATTTTCCCACATATTATTATCTCAGCCATAAATTCGCGAATGTTGGCTCTTAAGTGTTCATGAATTAACGGTTTATCTACATAAAAACGTTCTTATGCATAGGCCCATATCGGCTTATATTGCAATTAAACCTATTCGTTCGTCTTGCGTGGCGTGTGGCACCATCTTGTTGAAACTACATATTCTTTATTGGCAGGCAAAGTAATCGGTTATCATATACACATATCGCTTCGAATTGACCATTCCATGGTCTTTTTCGAAGAAGTACGACCCATTCACCTTCCTTCGGAACAAAGAGCCCACTAAACAGTGACTGTTTCTATATATGGTGGCATCTCTTCTATTACTTAAGGATTCTCAGAACCCCAAATATGACCAAGTGGAAAAAATTGTTCCAAAAATTCCAGTTCACCGCAGACTGATCAAACATTAATTCCACTTATCGACGAAGTTCTGAATGGTGAGCTAGACTTTATAGGGATGATGATATTCCCTTCACTAATATAAAGCCTAGCTCAAAAAATAAAACATATTGAGCCATAAAACAGTCCTAATTCCTGAGTATGAGGAGCAATCGACACATTTGGGTCTTGGGTGACAATTTTACTTACAGCAGCTATGGTCATATAATATTTGATATGACCATATAATATTTTTTACCTCGCCAGTCTCTTCAAACTTATTTACAATTTTGCCAATTGGTCCTCAATCCATATTCTCCTCTCAATGTGTGGCTGTGGTAGAATCACCGTTTTTGAGATATTTAAGCTACCCATTTTCGTGCGTATACATTCTGACAATACTTATACGCCCATTGGTAACCAAAATATATGTTTATAATGTTGGGAGGGATTTTGTTTAATATCGAGGGCCAACAGTTTTATTATACCCTTCACCACACTGTGGTACAGGGTATTATGTCTTTGTGCTCATGTTGTACCAGGTAAAAGGAAACGAGATAGACACATGGTTCATTTTGAGAATATGCATAGAATCAGTTTCTGAGTCGATTTATGCATGTCCGTCAGTCCGTCCGTCTGTAGATGTTAAATTGTAAACAAAGTACAGGTCGCATTTACAATCCGATTTGGATGAAATTTGGTACAGCTCATTTGTCCTTGGGCCAAACCCTATTAAAATTGGGGAAAATCGGTCCAGATTTATGTATTTTCGTCTGATTTTATGTAAATGGTGTACGAAAGTCCCTATATATTATTCGATTTGAACGAAATTTGGCACAGCGCACTGAATTTAGTCTAGAGTAATGTGTGTTAAATTTCCTGAAAATCGGTTCAGATTCACATATAGTTCCCATATTTATTTTCGTCCGATTTAAAGGAAACGGGGCACCAAAATCCCTATATATCTTTCGATTTGCACAAAATTTTGCATAGCGTAGTGAAATAAGTGCAGAATGATGTGGGCTAAGTTTCGTGAAAATCGATTCAGATTTAGATATAGCTCCCATATATATTTTCATCTGATTTAATGTAAATGATGCACAAAAGTCAAATACCAAAGTAATGAATTAGGTTTTGAAGTTAAGTTTCCTGAAAATCGGTCCAGATGTAAATTTAATGTAAATGGTGCACCAATGTCCACATATATCTTTCGATTTGCACGAAATTTGCATACGTTACTGAATTAAGTCTAGATGTGTGTTAAGTTTCGCGAAAATCGGTTTCGATTTAAATATAGCTCTCACATATAATTTCGTTCGATTTAATGTAAATGGAGCACCAAAGTCCCTATATATCTTTCGATTTGCACGATATTTTGCTTAGCGTACTGAATTAAGTCTAGAATAGCGTGTGTTAAGTTTCCTGAAAATCGGTCCAGATCTAAATATAGCTTCCATACATGTTTTCTTCAGATTTAATGTAAATTGTGCAGCAAAGTCCCTATATATCATTAGATTTGCACAAAAGCGTACGGAATTAGGTCAAGAATGATGTCTGCTAAGTTGCGGTTCAGATTTAGATGTAGCTCCTATATATAGTTTCTTCCGATTTTATGTAAATCGGTTCATATTTGGACAGTGCTATCATCTATATTTTCTCCCGATTTGAAGTGAATGATGCACCAAGAACTCAAAAAGGTGGCCGATATGCACAAAACATACTGAAACCAGTGAGCGGAAAAGTATAGTCGGACGGGGCCGACCATACGATACCCTACACAACTTCCATGAAAATCTAACTTTTTGTGGTTCTATATTCTGAGATTGTGTAATATTTCGCGATCTTTGCATACTCTTGGCTGGCTAGAGGTCAGCAAATGTTACTAATAATCAGTACAGCCCCTCTAATTACTTGTCCAGATTCCTTGTGTTGTGATGTTCGGCTTTCGACTCGAAAAGTACAAATAATAAAGTTTTCGGTCCACTTCATCCGAAAAATTATTATCTGATCATCACCTAAAATTTTAGACGTCTTCCTTGACCATAACTGGAACCTCATGGAACATTTCAAAGCGATCAGCGCTATATTTCCGCCCTCCAGTGTGGTAATAGGTTACTAAATAATATATGAATACGTAAGCACCTGTTAGTATTTAAGTGTAACTCCCGCATCCGAGTACCTACGGCAATATAATTGGTATCATCTTAAAGGTCAACCACTCCTCTTGGAAATACTATCCACTTCTTGGGTCTATGTCATTCAGGTGTAAATATATTCGCCATAGAATACAAAGTTTTTAATTTTTAGTTAGGGTTTTGCGGTGTTTGGGCCATAATTGCGGCCTCTGAGGGGTGGGTAAATATCCATTTGCGGGTATTTATTTGGGTATTTACTATATTGAATCGCTAATCCAACATCTTACACACTATTTCCGGGTTTTTGTTATCAAATCGATTTAGAATGTATAGCTTTACGATACTTTAAAGACTTGGGTAAATACTTTGGTAAATATCCGACTATTTACCCAAAAATTGGATATAAACTCATTAACTGCCGTACCACTTGAGATAGGTGGCCAAAATTTTGCTATTTCAAATTGCAAATTATAATGGACAGATGTCTAGATCGATGCAGCTAGTCGAGATATGACGATCGGTATACTTGAAGGTGGGTCTAGGACCAATATTTCGCGGCGTGACAAACTCTTGGGGCTGCACAGAGCTATAATACCCTGACAACATAGTTGTGTAGAGTATAATAAATTATCATATTAATAGGAACCCCCGTTTTCGTTTGGATCTAATTCATTGGGTATTTGTTAAGCAAATTTGTACTGTACAAAAATAATATAAAAAAATCTCATTTAAATAAGAAATGTTTTACATTGGATTTATCTCCC
>NW_026886223.1:0-7518 GCF_032173495.1 Musca vetustissima
GACTTAATTCTGTACGTTATGCCAAATTTCGTGCAAATAGAAAGATATATAGGGATTTTGGGGCACCATTTACCTGAAATCGGACGAAACTATATATGGGAGCTATATCTAAATCTGGACCGATTTTCACGAAACTTGGCAGACATCATTATAGGTTGATTAGCTTGTACCAAATTTCGTGCAAATCGAAAGATATATAGGGACTGTTTACATTAAATCGGTTAAATATATATATGGGAGCTATATCTAAATCTGAACCGATTTTTCCCAATTTCAATAGGGTTCGTCCTTGGGCCGAATAAGTGACCTGTGCCAAATTTCATCCAATTCGGATCATAAATGCGACCTGTACATTGTTTACAATTTAACATGGACAGACAGACAGACAGACGGACGGACGGACATGCATAAATCGACTTAGAATGTGATTCTATGCATATTCTCAAAAGGAACCATGTGTCTATCTCGTTTCCTTTTGCCTGTTACAAACATATGCACAAAGACAAAATACCCTGTACCACAGTGTGGTGAAGGGTATTATAATCAATGGGTGTCCGATTGATATTTGCTTTAAATTGATTTACATATATCTGACCAAATGAAAAATTTTGTATAGGTTACAGATTGACATGTTTATGGATCCAATTTCATGTTTATGGTCCTTCAAATATAGTCTTCAAATAGTCGGCCCGTCCAACATTACTACTTTCCTTACTGGCTTCCATTGTAAAAAATTACGGATGCATTTGAGCACCTGTTTCTATATGAAGGAGTTGCAAAAAAAATTTAACTCATATCAATAATTTAATTACTTCTCAATAAAATAGCCTATTATTATTTATGGCATATGTAACTTGAACTTGAAACGTGTTATTGGTGAATATCACTGATATCTAATATGGCGGAAAATTTATTGTCATATAATTTAAATATAAATATTCATATTGTTTGTAATATGATACACATCTAATATACGTGATGTGTATCATATACAAATACACATTAGGTTTAATAATAGAATATATAATTTTGTAATAGAAAATTATAAATTGCATATTACAATAGCTTTGCCATATGTATATATACATACGAAGTCTGAAAAATAACCATTATTTTCAAGTTTGGTAAGTTGCGTACCAGATCTAATCGCAAGATAGACATGTCACATTTCTTAAGTATGCTTAATTTTCCATTTTGTTATGTTGATAAATATGTATGTATGTATGATTACAAGGTAAAATAAGCGAATTTTTGCAAGACTGTTTTCGATTAATCAGCTCTGTATTGGGTGTGTACGCATATATTTGACAGCTATTGGTTTTTGTATGACCTTTGTTAGTTGGTAAAATATAATAAACTAGCTGACCCGGCAAACGTTGTTTTGCCTTATCAATATTGCATCAATATAAGGTTGCTAAAAAACATTTGCCACTAAGTTTATGTCCATAAAAAGAATTAACTGGAAACCCAATGCAAGCCCAAACACATAACAGTTTATAATTTGGTCACAAAATGTTTTTTTTAATAGAAGATCATGTTTTGTTATTTTTACCTTATCTTATGTGTCCCTTCTTGAAGGATTCTTAATTCAAATATCATTTTTAAATCAGTATATAACTTGAAAGATAGGTGTATTTCATTTTTAAACTAATTGTTAATTAGTTTTCAGATTCCCGTTATAGATTTGTATAAGTTTGCTATATATTTTATATATAGTTTTTGACAGTTAAGGGGGACAATTCGGCCAATGTTGACGCCGTATACCTTCTTTTAGTTATAAATGCCTGTTTTATATCTTAACTCTAAATCGTGAAATGTTGTAATCGGATTTGTTATATCCTCACATTTTTAAAAAACTTGATTTTAATTTAACATTTGAATATGTTGTTTTTTTAAGTTTATATAGGTCCACATCCAAACTTCCAGTTGTCGACCAAAAAAGAAACATTGTCGAAAAAATAATATACTTTTTTGACAAATATGAAAATGAGATTTCATATCCAACAGCTTGGGATCTAAAGAAAATAAGACAAACATTTAAATATCTGACGGGAATAGTAATAATACTATCATTATTTTCGACAACTAAAAGAAATTTCGAGTCAAATCGGTCCAGCCGTTCTCAATTGATGCGTTAGTATACATTTTTCTTGCTCCATTTTTTTTTATATATATAGATTATTGTTTTTGACCATCTGCATGAAAAATTTATCAGTACGCTATGCCAAATTTCGTGCAAATCGAATGATATATAGGGATTTCATTGGATCATTTACATAAAATCCGACGAAAATATATAATATATCTGAACCGATTTTTACGTAGCTTAGCAGACTTCAATTCTCAATTCGTGCAAATCGAAAAATATATACGATCTTTGGTGCGCCATTTGCATAAAATCGGACGAAAATATATATGGTAGCTTTAACTAAATTTGAACCCATTTTCAGGAAACATAACACACATCATTTTAGACCCAATTCACGGCGCCGTGCCAAATTGTTATTAAATCGGACGAAAATACATATGATATATTACTGAAGTAAATATAAATCTCTGGTAAGCTTCCTTGAGAATGGTATAGATTTAGATATATAAATATCATTTATATTTTCCTCCGATTTTAGTTAAATGGTACACTAACAATTTTATATATAAATATCTAATAATAAATTGTTCCGCCTTTTGGGTTTATCCCTATGTAGCCCTATTCCACCATATAGAAGGGATATTCTATACTCGAAAGTATGGAATTTTAAACGATTTAGGAATATATCGAGATAAAAAACCAGTAAGGAAAGTAGTAGAGTCGAACTGGGCCGACTATATGATACCCTTCACCACTTTGGGTATATTCTACATTTGTATCCGAAAAGACGTCGCATTTTTGAAGCAATTTGACATGAAATTGAACGAACTTAAATATGTGATTTTTATGTCTGTCTGGAACCTATGCTAAATTTAATTTCATTTGGGCAAGTTTAGAGTCGTTTGCGCACAGTGGGACAGATTTGTATAAATCGATTTAAAGCAAACTTGACACACGCTATTCGGTATGCTGCACTGTTTAAAATTTAATCTCAATCAGATACCTATTGATTATTTGGTGTACAATTAACATAAATAAGTCGAAATTATAAATGGAAGCTATGATATATCTATATCTGAACCGATTTGAAGCAAACTTGCCAGAAAGTAATTTATATTAATTTCAGTAGGTTGTGTCAATCGGACTAGCTGTGGATCTCTAGTGCACAATTTACTTAAAATCGGACGAAAATATATATAGGAGGTGTACACATCATTCTAGACTTAATTCAATACGCTATGCCAAAATTTGTGCAAATCGAATGATTTTCAGACACTTTGGTGCACCATTTACCTAAAATCGGACGAAACTTTATATGGAAGCTAATCTAAATCTGAACTGATTTTTATGAAAGTTAGCACACATCATTCTAGACTTAATATAGTACGCTATACGAAAATTCGCGCTAATCAAAAGATTAGCAGGGACTTTGGTGCACCATTTACCTACAATAGGGCGAAACTCTATATGGAAGCTATATCTAAATCTGAACCGATTTTCACGAAACATAGCACACGTCATTCTAGACTAAATCAATACGCTTTGCAAAAATTCGTGCAAATCAAATGATTTTCAGGGACTTTGGTGCACCATTTACCTAAAATCGGGCGAAACTATATATATGGGAGCTATATCTAAATCTGAACTGAACTGATTTTCACGAAACTTAGCACACATCATTCTAGACCTAATGCAGTACGCTATACCAAATTTCGTGCAAATCGAAAGATTTATAGGGATTTTGGACAGACGGACGAACGGACAGACGGACATGCATAAGTCGACTCAGAAAGTGATTCTATGCATATTCTCAAAGAAACCATGGATCTACCTCGATTATTTGTGCCTGTTACAAACATATGCACAAAGACATAATACTCTGTACCACAGTGTGGTGAAGGGTATAAATAAAACTCCAAGTTTAAGAATGAAATAAATCGGTATCCATTTAGGCCTATGCCGCGTATAATTATACCTACCCATTTTCGGTATTTTTATACCCTCCACCATAGTCTGGAGGGAATATTGATTTTGTCATTCCGTTATAAAGAATATATATTCTTGGTGAAGGAAAAAATCCAAAGTGATCTAGTCATGTTCGTCCGTCCGACTGTTGTAATCACGCTATCTTCTACATGAATTGAGATAGGGTTCTGAAATATAACGGTAATCTTATTTTCAATATTTTGGGGTTTATTCGTATTTTTCCAAAACTATTAATAATTGCCCCCTTTTTGGGGTAGTTCCCATATAATCCCCTTTTTATACCCTTCACCAAACAGTACAGGGTATTATTTCCTTGTGTATATGTTTGTAACATTTTAAATTGTAAACAAAGTACAGGTCGCATTTATGATCCGAATTCGCTGAAATTTGGCACAGCTCTTTTATTTGGCCCAAGGATGAACCCTATTAAGATAGCAACAAATCGGTTCAGATTTAGATACAGCTCCCATATATATATATATATATACTAGCGGGCCCAGCAAACGTTGTCTTGCCTAACAATATTGTTGAAGTATAATTTTCGGCATTTTTGGTTGTTTTTATACCCTCCATAATAAGGTGATTTGTATATATTTTTGTAACATCTTGGTATTTATCAGAGCACACATAGGGTAACATTACAAAACTGAATTTGATGTTTATGAGGGAGTTTTGTTGCTCCCTCCACGATTTAAGATATAAATTTTATATTTGCACATACATTTGTACTACTCATAAGATGGCCTAGCGTTGTCCTGGTGAAACACGACACCTCCCCTGTTGGCCAATTCTGGTCAATTGCTATCTTCAAACGGTACAGTTGTTGGCAGTAGATATCAGAATTTAGCGTTTGGCCATATGAAAGCAACTCATAATAAATAATCCCCTTCCAGTCCCACCAAATGCATAGCCGAACCTTCCTGGTCGTTAGTCCTGGTTTGTTCACCGTTTGAGGTGCTTCACCGCTCTTTGACCACGATCGTTTTTGCATAGGGTTTTCGTATGTGATCCATTTCTCATTTCCAGTCACCATCCGTTTATAAAAATAAGAGTATCTCATTCCGTTTGGTCAAGGCTTCGCAGATGGAAATTCGATCCATTCCATTTTTTCTGTTAATTGGTGAGGCACCCAAACATTGAGCTTCTTTTTGAATCCAGCTTTGTGTGAATGGTTTAATTTTTAGCTCCTGGACGATGTTACGACATGCCTGTAAAATTCGATCGTTCCACCTGTCTAATAGATTTATTTTTCCCAAACCTAATATTAGGGATACTTTTTGGGCAGAAATTCTCCCTAATTAGAATTTTCCATATTGATTCAAGTATTCGGATATCCCCATCTAAAGGCATCACTTAATATTCGGTATTTGGCTGCAATGTTATGTTCGCCCAAGCTTTCAAATATCCCCATGTAATAGTAATCCATATACTCTTATTGTTCGGTATTTCCTCATGTATATATCCATACCCATTGTAGTATCGTATGTCATTCATATCATATATCATTCCATGATATTGAAAGGGTAAAACACATTTGCGGAAACATTTCTATTCAGGACCAAATTTTGTATAGCTCCTACATACGGGTCCCGCACCATTTTCGGTTTTGTAAAGAATTTGTAATAAAAAGGCGCCATACATATTTCCCGTTTAATTTTCAGTATGTTGAAGTTCTTACCCCCGTTTTCCAATCTACTGCACATACTGTGTAACATAGTCCCCATATAAATGTCCCGGCCGATTTAAAGTATCTACATACATATTAGAAAGTACAAAAGTTCGATCTTAACAACGATTTTTCTGGTATTAAATATTGAGGTAACATCATGAGACTCTTTGTTATAACAAATGCTTTTTATAGTTCTTCTCTTTCAATATGAACTTAATTTTCTCTGTGATACACATATGCGATTAAAGCAATGTTCACCAAACAGGCGCCCGCGGGCGCTTTGAGATAGTTCCTATGTTCCTATTATTATTATTATTATTATTTTCAAGAAATATAATCTAGGGCATGTGTCCTAGAATTAGAACTCTATTCTGAATCTTCAGATTTTCATCCTTGCATTTGTCCCAAAATGTACGTGAATTTTATGGAAAACGTGTACATACAATGATCGCGTATATTTCTCAATTATTGTTTTGCATTCCCAGAAAAAAAGTTTCATTACAATGTCAATTAAATAAAATAAAATATTTTTTGAAAATTTTCAATATTTGACAAATGAATATTTTTTTCATAATATTTTTTTTATACCCTTCACCACACTGTGGTACAGGGTATTATGTCGTTGTGCATATGTTTGTAACAGGCAAAAGGAATCGAGATAGACCCATAGTTACTTTTGAGAATATGCATAGAATCACTTTCTGAGTCGATTTACGCATGTCCGTCCGTCCGTCTGTCCGTCCGTCCGTCCATGTATTTTTGTGAACAAAGTACAGGTCGCATTTATGATCCGATTTGGATGAAATTTGGCACAGTTCACTTATTTGGCCCAGGGACGAACCCTATTGAAATTGGGAAAAATCGGTTTAGATTTAGATATAGCTCCATATATATATTTTCGTCCGATTTACGGTAAATGGTGTACCAAAGTCCCTATATAGCTTTCGATTTGCACGAAATTTGACACAGCGTAATGAATAGATATAGCTCCCATATATATTTTCGTCCGATTTTATGTAAATGGTGCACCAAAGCGATTTGCAAGAAATTTGGCAAAACGTACTTAATTGAGCTTAGAGTGATGTCTGCCAAGATTCGTGAAAATCGGTCCAGATTTAGATATAGCTCCCATATATAGTTTCGTCCGATTTTATGTAAGTGATGCACCAAAGTCCCTATATATATTTCGATTTGCACGAAATTTGGCATAACGTACTTAATAGAATGGAATGATGTGTGCTGAGTTTCGTGAAAATCGGTTCAGATTAAGATATATATATATATATATATATATATTTCCGTCAGATTTAATGTAAATAATGTACCAAAGTTCTAATATTGCATAAATCGATTGATTTTAAGTAATTGACACACCAAGGAACCAATATATGATTGAAAGAACAAAACGTACTGAAATTAGTATAACCCAACCTGTTTCGTTGAAATTGGTTCAAATTTGGATATAGATTCCACATATATTTTCATCTAAGGTAATTGGTGCTTTTAAGACCCTATATATCTTTGCACGAAATTTGGCATAGCGTGCTGAATTGCGTCTATAATAATGTGTGCCAAGTTTCATGAAAATCGGTTCAGGTGTATATAAAGCTCCCATATATATATATATATATATATATATTCGCCCGATTTTAGGTAAATTGTGCACCAAAGTCTTTGAAACTCATTCCATTTGCACGAAATTTATCATAGCGTACTGAATTAAGTTTAGAATGACGTGAGCTAAATTTTCCGGTTTTATGTAATTGGTGCATCG
>NW_026886224.1:600000-750833 GCF_032173495.1 Musca vetustissima
CCTTCTGGTACTTTATAGGAAGTACCCCGATATTCTACAAAAGGAAAGGGAATACCGTGGTGGTGCACTAGATTTGGAATCCTTTCAATTAAAAAGTTCCTCGCAATATCGTTCGGATAGTTCCTAGATAACTTCCGAATAAATTTAAGGTTCGTCCGATGAATCGGTTGCAGTACTTACCGCTTTCCGATACATCTTCTTGGCAGCGATCTCCTTGGCTTTGACTTGTCTTGCAGTTTCTGGTACTGATGATTCGTCCATCTTAACGACGGACGGCCAACTGCCTGAGAAGTCTCGCGACGTCACTACAGGACATGGAGATGGAGTTCGGACCCTCTACCTCGCCAGGGTGAACACCCCTACTCATCATCTGGAAGGACTCATCTTGCTTCGGAGGAGACACTAGGATAGCTACTGTATTCGTCACCGCAGTGCTAATCACTGTAGTTTCCATGATGTCTTCCCCGTCTGACAAGGGCGAGTCGTCCCAGAGTTAATTCGAGATACTCTCCTGACTAAGGCAGAAGGAGCCGGTTTCCTCTAATAAATTAAGGAGAATATCAGTCTGTTTCTCCAGGCTTTCATTCACGTTGTCGAGAATAACAGGACTTGAGGCAAAAGAGTGGTCCAGGGGTGTAGCTTGGGTCGGCAATATGTGTGAGGGTTCATTGAAGTCTGACCTTGTAGAGGGTGTCACATCAACCACAGTCGGAAAATCGCATACCATATTGTTTTTAGAAGTGGGGGGTTATTAAAACTCGGCTCCACAGAAAAAGATTTTATTGAGGGATTGAGGTCGACCATGGTATATCCTCTTATCCCCGCAACCTGTCTATCAACAAGGTCTTCTATACTGCAAGAAGAACATTGTCTGCTATCACTTTATGAGGTAGTGAAGAAGATATTTAGTTTAGGGATCATAGGTTTCTTTAACATATTGGTCTTCAGTACAGAGCCTTTGCGGTGTACTATAAAAATACGTCCTTTTCTACTACAAAATTACCTGGTTATTTCTATAATTATATTATCACCTCCTACACGAAGACCTTTTGGTCTTCTATAGACGAAAATCTCCACTTATTAGTCTTTTGTCGCCTATAAGGGAATCGTTTGTAATTTTTCTGATGTCGGTTGATTACTTTCTATTTACATCTGTTTTGAAGGACCTTCCACCCTAGTTGTATATACTTACCTCTTCGATATCGGTTATATTCTTCTGACCCATTTGACATAATACAAACTTTGTTTGGACTACTTGATCATAGCTCTGGTTCATTACACATAGCTGCTGGCGATTGCCCTTGCACTCTTCGGGACCATGTTGGCATGTAAATTGAAGATTGTTGTTTATAGACTAGAAAAGTGTAAAAAAATAAAAATGATATAGGATGACAAATTTGAATTAATTCCAATAATTAGAACTGAATCTCAAAGTATCGAAATACTATTCTTGTATTTCACAATCTTTAATAAGTAACGTTAAATTCGAATTAACATCCCTTCTTTATTCGAAGATTATGAAGAAAGGGGGTGTATTCGGTATACTTACCACAGATCGACTAAATGGTATCATTGTTACATCAATGTAATCCTTTAGGTCATCATAATGCGGTGCCATTTGTTGGGCAAAGAATTTAATGCTATCGCTACATAATGCTTCGTAAATAATCGAAACTTTTAACTGTTAAATACATAAAAAACACATTTTAAAAATACATAGAGGCTATAAATGTCCTGAGGATTCCTACGGGAATCTAATACCTTTTGCTTTAAAATATCCTGACTTAATACACCAGATATTCCAATAATTATACACATTACTACTGATAGTTTTTTGTTGGCCATTTTTCAAATTTTAATATAAAACCTAAGATTATACTTGTTCTGGTTATAGCCAATTCAATTTCACAAACTAAACTAAAAGCCATATTCTAAACGGCGATCTAAATTGAGTTCTCAATGGATTGGAAATTAATATTCCTACAAGTGAACGTAACTAATTTGATAATAAATAAATAAAAATGTCATTAAGTTCGGCCAGGTCGAACTTGTTATACTCTCCACCATGAGATGGAATTTTGAACAATTTTCCAAAACCAATAAAAAATTCGAAACCGCTTTACTTCAAAATTTATATTTAAACAATAAAGTTCCGTTTTCCTTACAATTCTATTGGCCCCTAGAGGGAAAATTCTTAAACAAAATCACAAATATAGTCATTTTTGGTCCCATAAGGTATAATCCAATAAATTATATAAAAAAATTTATTAATCTAATCATTAAATCATTTAAAATCTGATTTAAAAACGTCCCAAATAATAATTTATTTCATAGTTACTTATAGTCCTAACGTACGAATTCTCTACGTTACGTTTGCACTAATCTCACGTCCCAGTGACGACATAAACAGCTGATTAAATATTTGTTTTGTTATCAGTCGGTTGTTTTATATTTTTATCGCTTAATTTATTGGTCATTTACGTTTCTTACATTTGTCCTCTGTTCAACGGCGTAGTTCTTCTTAGATAAAGCTTTGTATTTTAGTTACTGGGCGTAAAAACAAAACGTAGAAAAGAAACCAAAACAATTGAAGAAATTTTCGGAATTTTATACGGAAAACACCCGCAAATAATTCAACAAAATGAAGAAAAAGGTATGGAATATGAATACCAACAACAACTACATCAAAACTAATATGAATTTTGTTATATTTCATTAGGTATTACTTATGGGCAAAAGTGGTTCTGGAAAGACCAGTATGCGTTCCATTATATTTGCCAATTACATTGCCAGAGATACAACACGACTGGGAGCAACAAGTAAGTTTTAGGAAACCATAAATTTGAAGTCTGAATAATCTTCTCCTCTATTTCCATTTATTTGTTTAGTTGATGTGGAACACTCTCATGTTCGCTTTTTGGGAAATCTTGTCCTCAATCTATGGGATTGTGGCGGCCAGGAGGGTTTCATGCAACAATACTTTGCCTCGCAGCGTGATAATATCTTTCGCAATGTTGAAGTTCTCATCTATGTCTTCGATGTGGAGAGTCGTGAACTGGAACGTGATGTCCACTATTATCAATCGTGTTTGGAAGCGTTGTTACAGGTAAGGCATTTTTTTATGGATATGATTTAAGATCTAAATTATATTTTTCTATTATAGAATTCTCCCGATGCAAAAATATTTTGTCTTATCCACAAAATGGATCTGGTTGCAGAGGAACAAAGAGAAACACTGTTCAAAGATCGTGAAGATGATTTGATAAGGCTTTCGAGGCCCGGAAATGTTACTTGCTTTAGAACGAGTATTTGGGATGAAACGTTATATAGGTAAGGAGGAAAATAATTATTAGGAACTAAAAAAACTGACTGAAAGGAAATGGACGGAGTCTTTATTTACGAGCCGGTGGGAGCCTTTATTGACGGACTGAAAAGGAGCCTTTATAGACGAGTTGAAGGCAGTCTTTATAGACGTGTTGAAGGTAGCATTTACAGACGAGTTGAAGCGAGTCTATATAGACGTGCTGAAGGGAGTCTTTATAGACGAGCTGAAGGGAGTCTTTATAGACGAGCTGAAGGGAGTCTTTATAGACGAGCTGAAGGGAGTCTTTATAGACGTGCTGAAGGGATTCTTTATAGACGAGCTGAAGGGGAGTCTTTAAAGACGAGCTGAAGGGAGTCTTTATAGACGAGCTGGAGTCTTTAGACGAGCTGAAGGAGTCTTTATACGAGCTGAAGTAGTCTTTATAGACGAGTTGAAGAGAGTCTTCATAGACGAGCTGAAGGGAATCTTTATGGACGAGCTGAAGGGAATATTTATAGAAGAGCTGAGGGGAGTCTTTATAGACGAGCTGAAGGGAGTCTTTATGGACAAGCTAAAGGGTGTCTTTATAAGAGAGCTGAAGAGAGTCTTTATAGACGAGCTGTCTTTACAGACAATTTAAATGTAGTCTTTTAGACGACATGAAGGAAATGTATATGAACGAGTTAAAGGTAGTATTTTTAGGCTGGATGTGGATGAAGATATTACGCATAAATTGGAGCTATACTTATATACGAGCTAGAGAGAATTTTTCATAGGAAATCTGAAGGGTGTATTTTGTGGCATGTAGAGGAATATCATTAGACGAGTCTTTATGATATCTAAAATTTAATTTTGTTTTTCTCCTTCCAGAGCCTGGTCCAGCATTGTAACTATGCTCATACCAAATGTTGCTGCATTGGAGAATTCCCTATCCGCCTTTGCCAATGTCATTGAAGCCGACGAAGTACTGCTCTTCGAAAAGGCCACTTTCTTAGTAATCTCCCATTGTCAAAGTAAAAAGAATCGTGATTCACATCGTTTTGAAAAAGTTTCCAATATCATTAAACAGTTTAAGCTAAGTTGTTCAAAACTGGGTGGTAAATTCCATTCGATAGAGGTGCGTAACAGTGCATTTGCTGCCTTCATTGATACCTTTACCAGTAACACCTATGTTATGGTTGTTATGTCGGATCCCACCATACCATCGGAAGCAACATTGGTGAATATTCGCAACGCTCGAAAATATTTCGAGGAACTGGAGAATCCAAATACAAATGCTGTCAATCATCATCAATATCATTGAGAGAGGAGGAGAGAGAGAACATGAGTGTTTTTTTTTCATTTAGTCTCTCGGACTTTCTTTTCTTCCTGGTGGGATAAAATATATTTTACTTTTAAGTGTAAAGTGCTTGTAAATGTTTTACTATATTGCTGGTACTTTTTTTAATTTTCTTCCTCCTATATTATTTCAAATGTTATTATTGATTTTTTCGAACAATTTTATTTTTTTAATTTGTTGTTAATTTTGTATGAATTGTTTTCCTTTTCTCTAAATAGAATTGCTACTATTTTTTGTAATAAACTTTATACAATTTAAGACGAACAATCACATCCTGAAATTTCAATTTCTTTTAAGACGCATTTCGAAATTCGGATAAGATTTTGTTTCTTACGGTTAAAAAAAATAACTAAAGCTCAATTTAAAATTTATTAAAATTAATCTGTTTTGAATTTAAATTCTAAAAATGTTTTTTGTAAAATTTAAAATTTCAAAAATATTTAGATTTAACTAAAAAACAAAATAAAAAACAATAAAATTTATTTTTAAATAAATTAATTATTAAATCATTAAATAAAAGGTAGCTCATAGAGGAGGTGGAAGGGAGTATATGTAGGAGATGGGAGCCTTTATAGATGAGCTGAAGGAAGTCTTTATAGACGAGCTGAAGGGAGTCTTTCATAGACGAGCTGAAGGGAGTCTTTCATAGACGAGCTGAAGGGAGTCTTTCATAGACGAGCTGAAGGGAGTCTTTCATAGACGAGCTGAAGGAAGTCTTTCATAGACGAGCTGAAGGGAGTCTTTCATAGACGAGCTGAAGGGAGTCTTTCATAGACAAGCTGAAGGGAGTCTTTCATAGACGAGTTGAAGGGAGTCTTTCATAGACGAGCTGAAGGGAGTCTTTCATAGACGAGCTGAAGGGAGTCTTTCATAGACGAGCTGAAGGGAGTCTTTCATAGACGAGCTGAAGGGAGTCTTTCATAGACGAGCTGAAGGGAGTCTTTCATAGACGAGCTGAAGGGAGTCTTTCATAGACGAGCTGAAGGGAGTCTTTCATAGACGAGCTGAAGGGATTCTTTCATAGACGAGCTGAAGTGAGTCTTTCATAGACGAGCTGAAGGGAGTCTTTCATAGACGAGCTGAAGGGAGTCTTTCATAGACGAGCTGAAGGGAGTCTTTCATAGACGAGCTGAAGGGAGTCTTTCATAGACGAGCTGAAGGGAGTCTTTCATAGACGAGCTGAAGGGAGTCTTTCATAGACGAGCTGAAGGGAGTCTTTATAGACGAGTTCGAGGGAGTCTTTCATAGACGAGCTGATGGGTGTCTTTCATAGACGAGCTGAAGGGAGTCTTTCATAGACCAGCTGAAGGGAGTCTTTATAGACGAGCTCGAAGGGAGTCTTTATAGACGAGCTCGAAGGGAGTCTTTATAGACGACCCCGAAGGGAGTCTTTATAGACGACCCCGAAGGGAGTCTTTATAGACAAGCCCGAAGGGAGTCTTTATAGACGAGCAGGATTTTTTTTTATGAATTGGAGTAAATCTTTACAGAAAAGTTTAAGGAGTTGAGTTGAAATGAGTCTATATAGGCGGGCTGAAGACAGTTTTTATATATTGAGGAAGTATTAATGAACGCATTTTTAGACGAGCTAAAAGGCCAATCGAAGTAAGTCTTTGCAGTATTCTTCCTTTTTTGTTATTTGGCATTTATTAGTTATCTTATGGACACACAATTTACAATTGTTTATACATACTTGAATATTATACATTAAATGTTACTAACAAAATACAGGCATATTATAAAAATAGATATATTAGAGATAAATATATATGGTTGTATGTATGCAGGTATATTCTTATTACTAAAAAACAGTTATAAGAATCAAATCCCTATTAAGTGGTCTTTCATTGTTCTAAATTAACAGGTGGTTAACACAGGTCTGGGAAAAACGTTCAATAAAATCAACAGTGAAACCCGATTATAGTCTACCACTAGAAGAGTGGACAACAGACCTGTGTCAATTATCACAGTTAAATGCATGACTGATCTCAATTTGTTTTTTTAAGCTCAATTAATTTTTTGTTCCAAAATTTTCTATTCTCCGAATTACGAATAAAACTGTCGCACTTCATCCGTCAACTTTTCCACACTCTCCTCATCGACGGGTATAAAACGTTTGGCACCACGACTAAAGAAATAAATGTCACCCGTATAGATGTCAAACCACAATGCGTGTATGTGTAAATCATGGGATTCAAGGCGTGGTTTCAGGAAGCCATACGAGGCAATATTGGACATTTGTTCGAGTGTGTTTATTTGTGAAAGTTTATCTTCAATGGCAAATTTATTTTCCGGATCAATGTAGGCGACAAAACGGCGCAAGGGTGTTTCCGAGGAGAAAATTAAAGGGTCCGTCATGCCGGCCTTTTTCCATTCGAGAAATCTGTTGAGGCTGGTGTTGGCATGTGTACACAGCCAAGCCCTTAATGGGGATAGGCGACGATTGCGCTGCAAAGTAACAAATAAATTAGAATATTTTATTGCGTTTGGAATTTCATTATGTTCCCCTCACTCCCCTCAGCCTACATACCTTGGAAGCAAATTCAGGATCTCTTAGTTCATACAACAAATTCATGGCCTTACAATCACTATGACCGCAAACAATTATGTGACGTATATCATTGACCACACAACCTAATTCCAGGGCGGCCGGCTCACAGCTATAATGTTCATCTTGAAAGTGTTGGGCATGTGGTATTAAATTTCCAGCATTACGTACTGCAAAAAAACAAACACAATATGGAAAATGATTGATAGTTGGTGAAGATATGACATCTAATAAATTATAAGACAAGTACACACCCACCCACAAACATATCACCAACATGAGTATCCGTATATCTGGTGGGAATCATGCGACTGTCCATGCAGGTAAAGAAAACAGCTTTGGGCTGAAAAAAATAATAAAAAAACATAGATAAGATTGTTATTATTTTTTTTAAAGCAACAAAATAAATAACGAGTGCTACTTTGATAAGAATCTTTTTTTAGTAATCAAATTAGTTTCCATCAAGGCCGAACTTTTCCAGGTTGTCGTAGTGGGGAGAACAAACGCATCAAGATTACGACGGTACAAAAAAAAAAAATCATAAACCAAAGGAAGCTAAATAAAAAAAATTGTTAGTTGATTTCGGAAATCAAAAATGGGCAGATTTTTAAGTATATATTTTTCCTATATGTGATCGGAAGGGATACGTTATAGAGTAACTGAAGGGTTTTTTTATAGTCATACTGGGACGGAATTTTTATAGAAGAGATGAACGAGTTATTTGTGGGAATTTTTTAGTGATAAGCGGTAGGGTGTTTTTAATACGAATTGGAAGAAGCCTTATAGACGACCTAACCGAAGTCGTTATAGAAGTTCTGGGAAAAGTCTATATAGACGTGCTGAAAGGAGATTCCATAAACGAGCTGGAAAGAGACTTCATAGACTAGTGGACTTTTTTATATGACTGACGAGCTGGATGTGTCTTTATAGACAAGTGGGAGGGTACAGAGACAAACTGAAACTAGTATTTATAGACGAGCAGAAGGTAGGGTTTAGAGACGCACTAATGGGAGTTTTTATAGACGAGATGGGGGAGTCTTTATATACGACATGAAGAGAGACCTTATAGACGACATAAAGGAGATCTTTATATTCTGGCCGAAAGTGTGTTTTATATATGAAATGAAGGGAGCATTTTTAGACGGGCTGTAAGGAGTCTTAATAAACGTTCTGAAAGGCGTTTCTGTAGACGAATTGAGGGGAGTCCTTATAGACGAGTAGAAGGTAGTCTTTATAGACGAACTGAACGTAGTCTTTATATACGAGCTGGGGTAGTGTTTATATTCGAGCTGACGAGAGACTTTATAGACGAATTAAAGAAGATCATTGTAGTCGGACTGAAGGGAGCATTTATAGAAGAGCTGAAGGTAGTATTTATAGACGAGCTGAAGGTGGTATTTCTAGACGGGCTGAAGGATGTATCTATAGACGAGTTGAATGGGGTCTTTTTAGACTAGTCTTTAAAGACGAACTGAACGGAGGCTTTATATACGAGCTGGGGTAGTGTTTATATTCGAGCTGACAGGAGTCTTTATAGACGAATGAGCTGGAAGGAGTTTTTATAGGCGGTTTAGAAGGAGTCTATATAGTCTATATAGGAGTCTATATAGACAAACCGAAGAGGAAAGATATTTTAATTGGCGAGCCGCGGATAGGTGTAGTATTTACACATGATTTGAATGGAGTCTATATAAAAGAGCGGAAGATGTCATTGTAGAGTTTTCATAGACGAGCTTAAAGAAATTTGTAGGAAATAGCGGAACGAAGTCTACATAGGCGAGTTGGTGGCAAAATAAAACGGGTTTAATAGACTTTGTATTGAGGAGCTGAAGAGAGGCTCTACGGAAGAACTGAAGACAATCTATTTACACAAGATAAAGCTGGGAGTATATACAGGGAAACAGTGGACATCTCTAAGGTGTAGATGTGGGAGTGTTTTTGAGGCATTCTTTATAGACGAATTTGAGGGTGTTTTAAAGACGAATTTCATGAAGCCTCATAGACGATCTGAGCTTTATATAGATATATGCGAGTTTTTACGGGGAAACTCAATTGAACTACTGTAGGAGTATTTTTTAACCACCTAAGAGAGTCTTTTTAGACTATATGTTCGGAGAAGAGAAGTAGCAGATAATCTTTATAGGCCTTTTAGAACTAACCTGTGGAAAAAATATATATAGTCTGGAGTCAAATTCCATTTTTACTTTCTTTATAGACTGGAAGGAGTTTTCATAGATGAATTAGACGGAGTCTACACTAACCGGAAAGGCAGCCAGAAGCAGCTTTTATATACAATTTTTTTGAAAAAGTCAAATTCCATTTTTCACTTTTTGTCTGTGTGTGTCTTCTGTTTTTAGGAATCAAAATAATTATCAACACCTTATTAGTTGAATGAACTTTGTTTTGTTTACATTTTTTTGTTATAAAGTGTGTCGGAGCGATGAAGTGTGGTGTTCTTAGCTCAGATCTGCGACTATTTTCATTTCAAGCATTCGTTTTTTACTCGCTGTACTTTGAACGCCAGACAAGAAATGGTAATGAAACGTTGTTGTTTATAGATTAAAACATACTGTCTGTATTGGACATTTGTAATAATCACGAAACAGTTGCGCCTCATTAGTTGTGTCATTTCGATCAACTGTCAACAAATGTATTTAAACAATCAGTAATACTACCACAAAGATGTGTATTTTTTTAGGATAGACCAAACCGATAATTTTATACCCTCCACTGAAGTGATACTGGCATTTATTTGCAAAGAAGTTTCCAACGCTACTTGGAACAAACTATAGTGTAATAAATGTTGTTGGAGTTTTGTTAAAAGAGGACCTACTTTAAAATTTTTTGGTGAGGAAGTTTTATACCCAATGACAACCAACTGTGTGGAAATCGCGTCCTGAAAATGGGTGATACTGATATATGGCCCAAAATTGATCTCTTGCTAGGGAGTTTTTCCACTTAATTTTTTTCATACAATGGATAAACTGCTTCCTCGGTTTTAAGCCCCAAGTGTCTCTTAACCAGATCCCTTTCAAACCGTTTCATCCTACTGGCTACGGCTCACAAACAACTAAAAGATGTAATCAACGTAATTTTGTGTTCAATCTCAGAACAAGTCGGAAAATAAATACTATTAATTCACTTCTTCATAGAGTCAATATAGAAGGCACAGTCTAAATGCGCCTATACCCTCCACAATGTATGTATATTAAATTTGGGATTTATCAGTCCATGTTTGGAAATATCCCCCATATAAAAGTACCGCCACTCTTTCGGTATTGTGAAGGTTTTAGTCGCATTGTCAAATAGCCTTGCAAAAAAAGGCGGATATAGGATTTTGTATCGGAATTTTTAGTGTTTTAGTCTTATTTTCCAACCAAAGGGACTGTATTTTTGCATTCAGGGTTCTTGGAGGGTGAAAAACTTATTTAAAGAAATGTTTCGATATAGATCCACGTTTTGAAATTTGTTACTTATTTGTTACTAATTTTAATTTCATATAATTTACTAGGTAACCCGGAAATATTCATTTCCGACCCTATAGAGTACATATATTCTGGATCAGGGTGAAATTCTATGACCATCTAGCCATGTCCGTCCGTCTGTTGTAATCATGCTATCTACTGAAGGAATTGAGATAGGGTGCTGAAATTTTGCATAGGGTTGTCTTTTGTCAGCAGGCAGGCAGGCAGGTCAAGTTCGAAGATGGGATATATCGGTCCAAGTTTAGGCATAGCTCCCATATAAGGGTACCCCCAAATTTTTGGTATTTTGGGGTTCTTGGGCACGTTTTTCAACCGAATTCGCTCACATTTGCTACATTGGGTTCTTATTGGGTAACAAATTTCTTCACAAAAATTTTAAAATATATGTCCACTTTTCCCGGTAGCGCCCACATAACGGTATTGCCTAATTTTCAGTATTTTGGGGATTTTGGTCATATTTTCCCACCGAGTTGGCTGTAATTTAGTATTTTCAGTTCTTAATAGGTAACAAAACTCTCCATAAAAATTGTTTAATATGGGTCAATTTTTTCGGATAGCCCCCATATAACGGTACCCCCAATTTTCGGTATTTTGGGGCTCTTGAGCGTGCTTTTCAACCGAATTCGCTGTAATTTGGTATTTAGTATTCGTATATGGTAACAAATCTCCCTACCAAAAATTATTAATATTCGCCCCCTTTTTGGGGTAGTCCCCATATAACCCCCTTTTATACCCTTCACCACACTGTGGTACAGGGTATTATGTCTTTGTACTTATGTTTGTAACAGGCAAAATGAAACGAGATAGATACATGGTTCCTTTTGAGAATGTGCATAGAATCACTTTCTGAGTCGATTTATGCATGTCCGACAGTCCGTCCGTCCAAAGTACAGGTCGCTTTTATGATCCGATTTGGATGAAATTTGGCACAGCTCACTTATTTGGCCAAAGGACAAGCCCTATTGAAATTGAAGAAAATCGGTTCATATTTAGATATAGCTCTCGTATATAGGTTCGTCCGATTTAAAGCAAATGGGACACCAAAGTCCCTATATATCTTTCGATTTGCATGAAATTTGGCATAGAGTTCTCAATTAGGTCCAGAATGATGTGTGCCAAGTTTCGTGAAATCCGGTTCAGATTTAGATATAGCTCCCATATATATTTTCGAAATTTTCCATAGTGTACTCAATTGTGTCTAGAATGACGTGTGCCAAATTTCGAGAAAATTGGGTCAGATTTATATATAGCACCCATATAAGGTAAATGGGGCTCAAAGTCCCAAATTTCGTTTTATTTACACTTGATGTTGTTGTTCTGCATGTTCATTTAGATTTTCGTGTCTTTGAGATGGATACCTGTCCCTATCATAGTTCGTTTGTTAAGTTTCGATAAAATCGCATTAGATTTAGATTTAATTTCGTTCAATTTTCTGTCGATGTACCTTCGAAAAGGCGACGTCTGTTCGGATACATATGTACAATATACCCAAAGTGGTGAAGGGTATCGTATAGTCGGCCCAGTCCGATTTTACTACTTTCCTTACTGGTTTATATTATAATAGTTATCAGGGTATCCAAAGTTCGGCCCGGCCGAACTTAACGCCTTTTTTCACATATATATATATATATATATATATTACCTTATTGACTCAGAACAGGTTGTATATCTCCCTCTCTTAATCTCGCAAAAAATGCATATTAAACTTTCCAATTTATTGATGTGCATTTTGAAAATATGTACTAATAAATATTAAACATGTGCATTCAACCGGTTCAATGACTCAAAATCAGGCGTTTCACTATGCTATTCCAACGCCACATTTATAAGTACAATACAGTGGGACTTATCTAAACTGAATACTTCATTTAATAAAATTTTTCATCAGATAATTTTACCAAAGGTAGCCTTTTTGATCCTTATGATAGCGACTTTCATTTAGTTCGTAAAAATGTATGCTTTTGGAATTTAACAAATCTCCAAAAGTAAATTTAAGCTTTCAAATTATTTAAGATTTTCAAATTATAAAACATCGGGAATAATCTCTCTATAATGAATTTGCCCCCCTGTACATTATAGCGAAGTTCGACTGTAGTTCTATATGCATATGTATTTATAAAAGTAATCGCCTGCATATCAATCAACTATTTCATAATAATAGATGGCCTTCAGACGCCGAACATAAATTCTGGCGGGACATTATTTAAATATGTATTTTTTATGTTTTTTTTCCCAACTCACCTCTGGGTTATCGCGAACTTTTTGAAATTCTCGTACCATTTGCTCACGTGTTGTATTGCGATAACGCATGATACCTCTTAAAATACGTTCCATGGTGCGGGCTGTTGCTTTTCTTGGTCCTCTTAGTTGTTGTTTGTTATTTTTCACAATTATTGTTTACTTTTTTATCTTTCCAATTCACTGTCACTTTTCACAGTAAAAGTTGTTCACCTACAAAAGTTTGCGGTGTCGGGGTCGTTCACTTGGTGTTTTTTTTTTTTTTTTTTTTTGGAAAAACATACAACACCAATAACTATTAAATGATGAAATATCCAATACTTTCCTTTAAGCTTTAAAAATAAAAACAAACAAAATATTAAAATATTTTTTCTAGTTAAAAAAAAAACAACAAACCAATAACCTTGAACAAACATTTATACCTTTGGGTGTATTTATCTATTTTCTCTAGTTGTTGTTGTTGCTGTTATTCTCTTATTATTGTTTGTTAATAAATGGCAATCATCACACTTTAAGTGCCCCGTCTATATTTATTTGTTTTTTAATTTGCAATAAAATAGCACACACTTTTCCCACCTTTTTTCTCCAAATAGTTAAACGACCGGCCTCCCACTTTGCTGTTTTTATTATTGCGTTATTCTTTCGTTTGTTTGTTGTTGGTTTTTATTATTTATTTGTAAAACGATAAAAATGTAGAATAATAATAAAATAACGCGCGTGCTTCCGTATCTGACTAGAATCCGTGTTTTTTTAGACAAGCACTGTTGTGTCCACTCTCCGCCCATTCAAATGCTACTAAAATCAGTCGGGGGGCTCTGTTGATTGTTGTGATGGTAGCACAGCTCAACCAACAAGTCAAAAAATAACGAAAACACGAAGATGACATGCCATAACCAGAGCGAGAGTTGTTTACAAAAAACTATGGCGGCAATAACAACAACATCCATGTGCTCCACTGATTTGGGGATGTGTAGAGAGAGAGTCAAATTATAAAGTGAGTTTAACGGCTGCTCTTTGCTAGTGCTCTCTGTCTCACACTCTTTGCATGTCATATATTTCGATAACCAGAGCACTATCGATAAGCTTTGAACTAACCGTTTGACATTTCCTATTTTAAATGAACCAAAAAGGCAAAATAAATGATGCATTTTTATTATTATAATAAAAAATATAAAATTATAATATAAATAAAAATATTGTAAATAACAACAAAATATGTAAATTTGTTTATATTAATTATAATAATTAATAATTATAATAATTAATAATTATTAATTATAATAATTATAATAATAATTATAAGAAAATACAAATAATTATTTTTCATTTCCCTTTTATATCTCGCCACTTGGCATTTACTCTATTTAAAAAATAAAGATACGGAAAATAAATTATAAAAGCCCTTTCAAACACAATTGCAAATGAAATATAATAGAAAATTATAACTAATTATAATAAAAAAGTATAAATATATAGTTATCTATAATATAATAATAGACAAATCTATTAAAAAACTTTTTATACCCTCCAGCATTTATTTTTAACATTTGAAATCGGCCGAGACCTTTATGTGCGAGATATGTCAGTAAAAATTGTCTGGATTTTTTTTTTGCAAAATCCTGAATTAAATAAAAATAATGCCTGTTTCACACAGACACATTAATAAACAAGACTTTGAACGGCGCCCAACGTAGGATCAAATATTATGCCATTATATCAGATGGACTATTTGCAATTAATGTCTTAATGTAAAAGTAAGTCCTTTATAATAAAAAATAATGTTCTTTATCAAATGGCGCCCGACGTTAAGTCCTTTTAGTACATACAAATTTCGAAGTACATCAATAAAATAAAAAATGACTATTTAAAAAACACAAACAAATAAATAAACATGTTTATAAATACGAATGGCGCCCAACGTAGCCTTAAATAGTAAGTCATTAGATCACATAATATTCCTTATCAAATGGCGCCCGACATGGAGTTCATGCATATTTCGAAGTACCTCAATAAAGTAAAAATAAATGTCTATTTCAAAAAAAACCTTTTAATAAACAAGTTTATAAACACAAACGGCGCACAACGTATCTTCAAATAGTAAGTCATTAGTTTAGATGCACTATTTTCATTAGAACTGTCAAGTGCATTATTTTCAATTATAGTTTTCCTATTTGGACAATTTATTTGTAAAATTTAAAAAACATTTAGTTTCTAATGTACTTTTAAGTAATTCTTTTATATTAATAATTGTTTGTTTCAAATGGCGCCCAACGTGGAGTAATTAGCAAAATAATACTACAACTTTTGATTCAATATATCTAACTTGTTTCTGTTATGTTCAGACAAAATGGAATCAAAACAATTGGAGTAAATTTTAAACAAAAAACTGACATCTGACGTGGGATGGAGTCTGAAAGTTTTCAAAATATATTTTTTCAAATGTCTTTCTCTAATTTAAGTTATGTTAATGAATGTATGTTTTCCAATGGCGCCCAACGTGGGTCCTTACAATAATGCAAATACTACTAACACTATGCAAATTTC
The DNA here is from genome assembly GCF_032173495.1 of Musca vetustissima. Taxonomy (NCBI): domain Eukaryota; kingdom Metazoa; phylum Arthropoda; class Insecta; order Diptera; family Muscidae; genus Musca; species Musca vetustissima. Next base: position 615,459 of record NW_026886224.1, read on the forward strand.
GCATTTAATTCCGTCGAAAAATAATTTCGACTTATGGGGTCCATTTCCTTCAGTAAATTTTTAAGAAGCTTCTCATTTCTTACCACGCGACAGTTTGGCGAGCTGTCCAATAATTTTTAATACTTTTTTTCAAATGTCGTTCCCTAATATAATGTATGTTTTTCAATGGCGTCCAACGTGGGTTCCCTACATAAAATACTACTAACACTACGAAAATCGGGATTCCGGCGAAAAATCATCTTGACGGATAATGTCTATTCTCCTCTAAATTGTTTAGAGGTTTTTCTAGGCTGGTTTGACGTGATATTGGATCAACAATTACGTTGAATGGATTGATATATGAAGAGATAATGATTTTTTTTGAGGTTAAATCTGGATGGGATTGATTTGAACAACGTTAACATTCAACAAGGTGGCTGGTTACGGGAAAATGTCTTTTAAATACCCTTCGACTTCTTCCTTTGGGGTCATGTGAAAGATAATGTCAATAGCCAAACATCAATTTAAAACTTCCTTTGGTTGAATTCGTGAGGTTATCGAGGGCTGTTCATTATTAATGACACAACTTCCTCTATCTTATTTACTCCGATTTTTTTTAATTTTTTCAACAGGTTTAATTCCGCATGTTTGCCCATCGCTGATATCTTGTATTTTATTGCCAATTTGACAGATGTTTATTGTTTTTATTAGTTATTTTTATTATATTCCCATTAAAGTACTCCACAACTTGTTTCATTCTCTTCCTCTCTTTTAGACTCTCTGTAATTAAATATTGCTAGTAAAATGCATTGTGACGTTACTCCACTATCCTTTCATCCCTTTATGTTGTTATTTTCATAACAAAACATTAAAAGAGAGCTTTTATCTCTCAAATACAATAAAAACACTGAGACAACAAGAGACAGGACAATAACAAAATAAAGTGTTCTCAGCTTGCTGTTACTTCAATAACACATAGAAAGAGAGAGAGAGAGAGCGCGAGCGAGCGTGATTTAGTGTGGTTGAACAACATAAAAGGCGGCATTATGTAAACAACAACAAAACGTTACAAGGACATGTCATGCAGTTTGCTCATGTTTTGATAAAATGAAATAATCAATAACAGACGAAGAAAAACAACAGAAACATAAAAGCAACCGTGGCATAGAGGAAATATGTGTAATTGAGTTTAGTGGAGTGCCAGAGAGTGAGTGTTGCGAATGATAGCAGCAGCCAGACAGGCATTTGACATTTCAATGTAAATTAGTTGGGAATATTTTTTCATGGAATGAAAAGGCGTTTTCGCAAAGTGAAATTAAAAAAATGAATGGAAAATAATAAAATATATTAAATTCAAATAAAATATTAAGTAAATATTATTAAAGTGAAGTGAAATAGAGAAACAGCAATTGCAATGAAATTACCACTTCGTTAATTTGTGTATATCCATCCGATGCTAACATAAACCAACAAACAAAAGCAAAATAAAAACGAAAGGAAATCAATTCACTTTTGTCCATATAACATACATATTTACAACAAAAGAAAACGTCCTAGTTTAAGTTCAAAAACATTTTGCTGCGCGACATAAAAATTAAAGTTTCTAATAATCGTTATTAATTCATTATGTAAAGAGCAATTTGAATAGATTTATTTGATTTAAAAAAAACCTCCAAAGGAAAAAAGAGTCAACATGGTGGCCGATGAAACATCGTCTGGCGATGCCAGCAATGCAGTTAAGGAACGCCCAGTTTTTATACCGCCACGTAAACGTCAAACTAACAAAAAATCGAATGGCACACAAAATTATGTGGACCACATAGCCAATGTACAGGTGAGTGGTCAATTTTTGCAAATATATGTAGATTTTTTTTTTTTTTGTTTCGTTGTTTGAAATGAAAAGTGATGTGGGTGAATGTAATAAAACATGTAGATAATTATGAAAATAAATTAAATTTAAAATATTTTAATATTCATATAAATTTATAAAAAATTAATTTTTCAAGAATCACCAAAGCGTGGATTTATAAACAAAAAAACTAAAAATGTGTATTTATTTTTATAAAAATTAAAAACAATATTAAAAAATATTTTTTCAAGGCGTGTATTTATTAAAAAATGTTTTTTCAAGATTCACCAACGCCTGGATTTATTAAAAAATATTTTTTTAAGAATTATTAAGGCGTGGATTTATTAAAAATATTTTTTTTAAGAATTATTAAGGCGTGGATTTATTAAAAATATTTTTTTAAGAATTATTAAGGCGTGGATTTATTAAAAATATTTTTTTAAGAATTATTAAGGCGTGGATTTATTAAAAAATATTTTTTTAAGAATTATTAAGGCCTGGATTTATTAAAAAATATTTTTTTAAGAATTATATAGGCCTGGATTTATTAAAAAATATTTTTTTAAGAATTATATAGGCCTGGATTTATTAAAAATTATTTTTTTGAATTTATTAAAAATTATTTTTTTAAGAATTATTAAGGTTTGAATTTATTAAAAATTATTTTTTTAAGAATTATTAAGGCGTGGATTTATTAAAAAATATTTTTTTAAGAATTATTAAGGTTTGAATTTATTAAAAATTATTTTTTTAAGAATTATTAAGGTTTGAATTTATTAAAAATTATTTTTTTAAGAATTATTAAGGCGTGGATTTATTAAAAAATTTGTTTCAACGATATCCAAGGCATAGATTTATTAAAAAATTTGTTTCAACGATATCCAAGGCATAGATTTATTAAAAAAATATGTTTCAAGGACATCCAAGGCGTGGATTTATTAAAAAAATTTTTTTAAGGCGTGGATTTATTAAAAAATTATTAAGGCGTGGATTTATAAAAAAATATTTTTTTAAGAATTATTAAGGCGTGGATTTATTAAAAAATATTTTTTTAAGAATTATATAGGCGTGGATTTATTAAAAAATATTTTTTTAAGAATTATATAGGCTTGGATTTATTAAAAAATATTTTTTTAAGAATTATATAGGCGTGGATTTATTAAAAAATATTTTTTTAAGAATTATATAGGCGTGGATTTATTAAAAAATATTTTTTTAAGAATTATATAGGCGTGGATTTATTAAAAAATATTTTTTTAAGAATTATTAAGGCGTGGATTTATTAAAAAATATTTTTTTTAAGAATTATTAAGGCGTGGATTAATTAAAAATATTTTTTTTAAGAATTATTAAGGCGTGGATTTATTAAAAAATATTTTTTTAAGAATTATTAAGGCGTGGATTAATTAAAAATATTTTTTTCCAAGCTTGATTTTTTTTAAATATTCTTTCCAAGCTTGATTTTTTTTCAAATATTCTTTCCAAGCTTGAATTTTTTTTAAATCTTTCCAAACATGACCTTTTTAAATATTTTTTCCAAACTTCAACTTTTTTTAAATCTTTCCAAACATGACTTTTTTAAATATTTTTTCCAAGCTTGATTTTTTTTAAATATTTTTTCCAAGCTTGACTTTTTATACCCTACATGGTATTATAGCTTTGTGCAACCCCAAGAGTTTGTAACGCCGCGAAATATTGGTCCTAGACCCATTAAGTATACCGATCGTCATATCTCGACTAGTTTTAAATATTTTTTCCAAACTTGAATTTTTTAAATATTTTTTGAGGCTCGATTTTAATTCCTCCTTTCTAACCTCTTTCTCTTGCTCTCTCTTTTCTAGAACCGTCAAAAACTCTCTCCCTCTAACAATGGCCTAGAAGAAGATCTGCTCAACACGAAGCTGCTGATTAAAAATAAACAGCCACTACCCCAAATACCGGTAAAGAATGGCGATCCAGAAGTCAAATCCGCTGCACAGTCCGTCGACAATATCTATGTCGATGATAATGAGCTGAATAATTTCGAAAGTGTTTCACAGGGGACGAAGTCCACAAATCGTCATGAATCCTCAACGGTTACACCCAGCAGCTATTCGGAGAGTAGTCTCGATGTAAAACTCAGCAAATCTCATGACTGCTTGAGTAATCGTTCATCGTCCAAGAAACGGGTTAATATTCGCACCGATTTACCACAGCTGCGAAGTGAACGTAATTCACCCGATCAGGCTGCGAACTACGAAGATTTAGAATCCGGCGAGACAAGTGTTTTGAACACCTACGATCATTCATTGGAGAGATATCAAACGGCCAGGAAATCTATGGATAGCACAAATTATTTAACAATGACCGGAACCATAAAACGGGGACGCAAGAAAGGTCAAAGTTTTGATTTACAGTTGAATATCAGTCGTGATGAATTGGAAAAAATCAATGCAGTGGCCATAAGTACAGTGCAAAAGAAAAAGGAAAATCTCTGCTGTCGATGTTCCCTCAATACTGGGTTGCATATTTTTCTACTCTCTCTGATTTGTTTGCCGTTTGTATCGATGATCACAGCAATCTATAGTTTCTATATTGGAACAATAACCTGGTACAATGTCTTCAATTATTTGCATGAAGAAAAATCGATAATTGTTCGGCTGCTAATGTCGCCGATTTTGGTTGCGGCATATCCTATTTATATACTGGGATGTAGTATCGGTTTGGCCGTGTATGCCGGATTTGTACAATTAAGTTTTCAATTCTCGAGTTGGTTTAATGAAGTGGCCGATATTGAAAAGGGCTTCTATGGATGGCTTTGTTCATTGCTCAACTTATCCGATTGTAGTCCCTATGAAGTGGTCATTCTCACCGATATACGAGAAGAACCGGTAACGGGTGGGTTGCATGCACCACGCTTGGAAATACAAACATCCAATGAAGAATTAACTCTGTAAGGTAAAATTGAAAGAAAAACTGATGGTAACCCTAGTCTTAAGAGAAGTGAAGGAAAAACTTCAAGCTGATGTAAACAAATGTAAGAGAGCCTAATAAAAGAGAGAAGAAGAGAGTAATCATGCAGATTAGCTACACAGTGAAAAATAATTCAATAACTAAAAACTGCTGCAGACATAACCGTCATAGTAATTAAAAAAAAAACAAGTGATATTCAAAATGTATTTTTAATGTCAAGGAACACAAAAACAAAAAAACTTAAATAAGAAACAATATTACAAACTGAAAACATATTAAGAGCAACCCATTGTGGTTTCCCTTTTTTCCATTTTATGATCCAAGAAGTGTGATATATAAAAAAATAAAATAATGACATATTTATATGTGAAAATTAAAATAAAAAAAAAACGTTACAAAATTCCAGTACTCAACATACAACCGAAAATAATACCAAAAAAAAATAATTTTCCAAAACCAAAAATGTTCGAATTCCTTTAAGGCAAAGAAACTATTTACTATAATTTTAAAAAAAGACATACATATTTAAATTGCAGTATATTTTAAGTAAAAAAATAAGAAAAAAGCCAATAATAAAAATTCCAAAGATAATTAGAATAAGAAAACGCATAAATTTACAAAAACATAAACACACACAAACAAAAATGTATTTAAATTTATTAATAAATAAAAATGCAAGCTTAGCTAACCTAATAATAATAAAAATAGTTATAAAAAGAAAATTTTATAATATTCCAGTATTTAAATTTGATATAACATTTCCAATATACAACTATAAATTTGTTTCATATTTAATTCAATTTTGAATTATAAGATTTTTTTAAGAAAGAGAGTAGCTTTTTTTTAAATAAAACAATTTGTCGTAGCACAATTGTACATTTATTCAAAATATTTTTTTTATGAACCAACATAAATGTGGGTGTATTCAAATTTATTTTTAAAAGAATAAAAAATATTTTTTTTTAAGAACCGTGGATTAATAAAAAATAAAAAAAAAGTTGTTTAAAAAATATTTTCTGAAGACTCAACATAGCGTAGATTTATAAAAAAAATACTTTTGAAAAAAATACCAAAGTGTGGTTTAAAAAAATATTTTTTAAAAAAATAGATGTACTACATAACAATTTTGAAGAATCCATGAGTATATTTATTTAAAAAATTTTATTTCAAGAATAACCAAGATTTATTAACAAAAATATATATCCATATATTTTAAGTTTTGCAGTGCCAACAGAAACTTGAAATTTTGTTAATAAATCTATTCCCGGATATAAAAAATCCTATAAAAAATCATTGTGCATATCTTTGCAAAAGGAAACGAGATAGACAAAGAACCTCTTTCTGAGTCGAGCATGTCCGTCTGTAGATGTTAAATTGTAAACAAAGTGCAGGTCGCATTTATGATCCGATTTGGATAAAAATTGGCACAAGTCACATATTCGTTCCAAGGACGAAACCAAATGATATTGAAGAAAATCGGTTCAGATTTAGATATAGCTCCCGTATATAGTTTCGTCCGATTTAAGGTAAATGGGGCACCAAATTCACTATATATCTTTCGATTTGCACGAAAATTGGCATAGAGTACTGAATTAGGTCCACAATGATGTGTTCTAAGTTTCGTGAAAATCGGTTCAGATTTAGATATAGCTCACATATATAGTTTTGTCCGATTTTATGTAAATGGCGCACCAACGTCCCCATATATATCTTTCGATTTGCACGAAATTCTGCATAGTGTACTGCATTGAGTCTTGAATGACGTGTGTCAAGTTTCGAGAAAATCAGTTCAGATTTAGATATATCTTCCATATATATTTTCGTCCGATTTAAGGTAAATGAGGCTCCAAAGTCCCTAAATATATTTCGATTTGCACGAAATTAGGCATAGGGTACTAAATTAGGTCCAGAATGATGTGTGCTAAGTTTCGTGACAATCGGTTCAGATTTAGATATAGCTTCCATATATAGTTTTGTCCGATTTTATGTAAATTGTGCACTAAAGACCCAAAGTTTGTCCGATCGGCATACAATTTTGTACGATGTACTGAAGTTACTATAACCTTTCGAGTGTCAAATTTTCTAGAAATCGTTTCAGATTTCCATATAGCTCCTATATATACTTTCGTCCGATTTTAAGTAAATGGTGCACTAAAGACCCATAGCTAGGCCGATTGACACAACGTACTAAAATTAGTATAAATTAATCTCTGACAAGTTTCCTTGAAATCGGTTCAGATTTCAATATAGCATAGCTTCCATATATAATTTCATGCTGATTGTACACCAAATAATTAATGGGCGCCTGAGTGATATTACATTTTAAACTGCGAAGCATACCAAACTGCGTGAGTAAAGTTTGTAAATAGATTTATTTACAAAATTTTGAATAGGTTTAATTATAGAAAAATATATCATATTTCAATTCTTTCAATTCCATGTCAATGTTTCTTCGAAAAGCGAAGTCTGTTAAGATACATATGTAGAATATACCCAAAGTGGTGAAGGGTGTCATGTAGTCGGCCCAGTTCGACTTTACTACTTTCCTTAATGGTTAATACTTTCACAAGCTCACGTTTTGGAAAAATTGATAAAAGTGTTGGTTATTTTTTATTTTTTATTTATTTATTTTATTTTATTTTTTTTTTTTTTTGAAAAATCCAGAAACCCATTTTTTATAAAAAATATTTTTTGAAGGTCCAACTAATATTTTTTGAATTACCAACCGAAGCCTGGATTTAATAAAACTAAAGTTATTCGATTTGCTTTGACTCCTTGAAATATTATATACTTGTTCGCCGAAAACATATTTGAGAATTGATACCAGTTTGAAAATATGTGCTCGACGATCATATAGTATGAAACTATTGCAAGTTTTATTAAATCATATTGAATTTCAATCAGCGTGAATTTCTTCAAAACTTAGCTATGACGTCTATGTAAATTTTTTGGTCCAATGGAGCGTATAACTATTGCCGTATATTATACGCAACATTGAACCGTTCAAAATGTAATGAATATTTTTCACATGTTAACATTTAGGTAGCAATTTTTTGCTGAGTTCTCCACCATATTGCAAAATTCATTGAATACAGCTGAATTCATAAATATTTTTTAAAAATTTGCACAATATTGTACATATTTTCAATAATTTATCTGCTAAGTTGAAATGTAATCGAATATTATTTTTATCAAAAAAAGGAATAAACATATATATATATACATATATATATATATATAATTTTTTTTCACATTAAATATTAAAATTGATTTGATGAGAATCTCTATTTTAGTTCGACATGATTTTGTTTCCATATAATGACTATATATCGATATCGATTTCAAATTGTAACTATTAAAAAAATATTTATTTAAAAAGTCTATAACCCAAAAAATAGTTTTATACACAAAATCTCTCTCTAAAAATTCTATAACAACCAATGATCTCAATAAATATAATACAATTATACTCAAATCACAATAATAATAAATTGTTTCTAAAAAAACGACTAAAAACAAACACTTACGAGTACATTACAAAAGAAAAAACAAAAGAAAACATATATTCCTATGACCAATGATACAAAATTACGTTCCAGTTATGCATTTAAGTATTGTTTTTTGTAATAAAGTTTAAATTACAAAAAAATTAATTACGAAACCAAAAATAAGCATTTATTAAAAAACGGCATTTAATAAATTTGTTTAAACACAATAAAGTATATATATAAAAAATAGTATCTTAAGCATTTAATTGACATTAACTTGGACGAATAAAAATAATACACAATAATGTCAAAATAACAAGAACTTATCAAATCAAGCCAAATAAATGAATAAAAAATAAAAACTTTTTTAATCTAAAATAAATGTTGTTTAATTTGTTTATTAAAAACTAAATGGAAATTAATGATGTTCCGTTAATTTGACATCTCCATTTTAAAAGTCATGAACAGCTGATAATGACAGTTTCTTCATTCATTATATGGCACAATAAACAGGTAGTCCATTTAGCTCAGCTGATGTCTCGATTAACTGTCAACGTGCGTAATTTCTACATGAATTCGAAGTGAAATATTATAAGTAAAAATTTTACAGATTGTCGTGACAAAAACAACGGTTTTTGTTATGATACAATCACCTTATTATTGCATCATGATTCATTCCACGGTACAATTAAGAAATACTTCATTTAGCGCAGCTGACTATCCGATTAACTGTCAAAGTGCATTGCAAGATCAGCTGTCAGCTGTTTTTTTCTCAAGTCTTATGTCAAGTATTTGGATTTTGTTTACGTTTTTATAATGGAAGTCAATTCACAATAATGAATTTTGACAGCAAACTTAAGAAAAAGTTGATACTGGTGCATAGTTTCTACCATGGTACAGCTGACTATCCGATTAACTGTCAAAGTCATTGCTCAATAAATAGATAGTCCATTTATAGCAGCTGATGTCTCGATTAACTGTCAAAGGTGCGTAATTTCTACTTGAATTCGACGTGCAATGTTGCCAATCATGAGACATATTACTAGATAAAATTTGACAGATGGCCGAATAAATAACATATGTTTTTGTTTTGATACATCACCTTGTTTTTGAATCATGATTCATTAAAAGATAGATTAACAATATGAAACATTACCGACAGGAATGGAAAGGTTATGATAATAAAGTCGTCCGATAAGGCCAGATGATTTCACCCGAGCTGTCAAAATGCTTTTAAGATTGACTTAATCGTATGAAAACGTAAAAAAAAATAGATAGTATGGGGGATTTTCAACAAAAAATTGCCGACAATGATTGCTTCTGACACGACCTGATTATTAATAAATAATAAGAAAAATTACAAAATCCATTAATAATTGACAATAAAAAAGCTGTCAGTCCAAACTAATCGTGTGTACTCACCCTTAATTCCCACCGAAAATTATGTGAAGAAAGAATGACAAGAAGTTCCTTTCTTGTCATTCTATTTCCCCGCCATTATTTCCCTCTCAACTGTATGACAAATGAATGTCATGAAAGCCTACAAAACTGCTTTAACACCCAATCACTCAACACCATGCTGAGATGATAGATAACCAGCCGGTTATCATCTACATCTTCCTAGTTTGTTTTTTGCTAAAATAACCTTCTTAACATTGGAAATTATTGTTTTTGTTTATTTTTTTTTTTCTAATACCCATACATACACATACGTATGTACATATGTCCACAATCTATATTTATAATGCCAAATACTGTTCTAATAAACTAAAACTAAGTTTATTGTTTATTGCTCAAACAAGCCCACTTTTTTATGGCAGAGTGATACGGAAGACAAAAAAGAAATAAATATAAGAAACAACAATTGCTGATATTACAATTTCACATTTGTGAATAAGAGAAATGGTGAACATTATTTGGGGCTAATATCTCCTTTGAAGATAATAATATTTATAAGGGTGCTTAGTTTGATCCACAAATCTATAAAGACAGTTCAAAAATTATTACTACCCATTCGCCACGACTCGACTAGTTCCTTTTTACACCCCATAAACAATGTGAGTCTCCTTGTCGGGGGCTTTATCGTCTTACATCCTGGCAACCTTCATAATTTTAATGAAAACGACATTCACCATCGAATCTACGCCGTTGGTTGTCAAAATTTTAAAAAGAAAGACTTCTTCACAATCAGTTTCTTGTTTTGGACATTTCAATAACAATCAGCCTGGGGCTTCTGCGTAAGTTTTCAAGGGCCTATTTATATGAGATACTTTATTGAATTCTCAACGATTATTTCTAATGCGGTGTACACACTAGCATTTTTGAATGACACTCTTGCCCAAATTTTGCTTGTTTGATAGTGTGGCCTCACATGTTTGTCATTCATCAGGCAACCACCAAAATATTTATGGTTGTTGGACAGTCAGTAATCGATAAAAAAGTTGACAGTCAAAAATGATAGTGTGTACACTGCTTAAGTCTCCAAAACAAAATACATTTTGTCTCGAACCATCCTAATATCTTACTTTTGGAAATATATTCTCAGAGAATGTATTGTAAAAATACCCTATTGGAAAAACATTAATTCAGCCAGATATTGTGTGGAACCCTTAAACAAGTCGAATTTATTTTCTCAGGAGAGCATTTATATTTTTATACAAAACTCAATGATGATTTCTGTATTGCAAAGAAAACATTTGAATTAATTCACAATTATTACGAAGTCGATTATTTGTGTTAAAAAAATAATTTTATTTATTTACTTTTTTTTTTTTTTGTAAATGCCTTTTTAACCTCGAAGTGATGAGACACCAGCGAAATTCTCATGCAGTTTATTTCATTGGTCAGCTAAGTATTTCGCTTTGTTACAAGAGAATATCCCAACAAAAAAACTAAGGGAACTTTCTGCCTACCCCTCTTCCCTGCCTACCACTCGGCAAACAATGCCATACATTCCCCACTAATAAATAATTGTTTTTTTTTTTAAACAACAAGGTGGGATTCAGCCTGACTATTGGTTCCCGTACTGAAAGAATCGACTATTTTTTACTACGATAACACTTTTTTCCTTTATGATATCGAAAAAATAGTAAAAACTAGTAGATTCTTGCTATACGGGAAAAACCATATTTTTGAAAAAACAAAATACAAGTGGTATCCCAAATAAACCGCCAACACTACTGAATTTTATTTATTTCTAAATTTTTCCTACAGGGTATACTTCTCACCTAACAATTCCATATGTTCTCACTCCGTTGCCACGGTGATTAAGTCACTTTTTAAATAATCCGAAACGGAAGCATGTGTTTTGCAAATAATTTGTTGATGTAGAATATTTTATTCCTTGACACTATGCACGAAAAGTGAAGTCTCTTATTATACTGTATAGAATTATCTACATCCTACTTCAGTTAATAAAAAGGAGTGCATGGCAAGGCAATGAGTTCTAAGATTCATCGCTGAGCGGAAAATCTCCGGGACACTCTGAAGAGAACTGCAGATCCTGATCGTCATCCCATTCTCAAAGCGAACATCAGGAACCTTAGCGTGATAATAAAGCAACTTATTATCAAGCACGAGAAGGACCGCTTTAAATGCTACATGGAGAATATTGAGCTTCGATCTACAAACTTGCCGTATGGAGGCAAGTTTCTTTAATCATCAAGTCTTTCGAGTACGAGACGAGGACAAGCTGTCTGAACAACGTCCAGCCAAGGCAGGGGTACCACAAGGATCCACTCAGGCACGTAAGGAGACACCTACATGATCTAGAGAGAGAGGTCCAACGGTATAAAAGAGAACCCCTAGATCGTGAGGCTTATCGAGTGGAATTACCAGCATTCACACGGAAACAGTGACCCAGGCAATGGACCAATACCGTGTGAATGCAGTACTTGGAGTCCACCCACCACCTATAGCAGCAGAAGAGCGACAGCTGCCTAGACAAACGAGAGTGGTTTTAGCCCAACTAAGATCAGGATGGTGCAACCGCCACAATTCGTATTGAGCCCGAATTGACAGCGCGGTACCAAACACATGCCCTGAATATGGATTTGGACCTCACGATACGCTGCATCTCTTTAACTGCACTGCTAAACCCACTCATCTGTCTCCGGAATCTCTTTGGACGCAGCCGTTACAGATTGCAACCTTCCTGAACCTGGAAACAAAATAATACAAGAAACATGTAGATAGTTGCTACGACAACAACAGACCCGCCCGCCAAATCAGAACGTCTACAATGCCATCGATTTATACCCGATCGATGTCTGCATGATGAGGAATGCGCTCAACTTCCTGGAAAGGAGCCAACTTGTGGAGAATAGGATAGTGGACCAATTCCTGGAGTACAACGAGGAACTCCCCGCCATGCTTAGAAGGAAACACCTGCTGTCTGCAGCATTGCTTAAGTTGCCAGATGAGACTTATAGTAAAACTTTACGGCAAACATTTTTGTAGAATATTCTGAAACCCCTTCAGGGTTAACAAATGGCTCACGTTTATATCAATAAAATTGCCAAAGACATCATATCCCTAGAATGCAAGGGTTTCGAGAAATCCTAATCCAAATATTTTCAAATCTCTTGAAATTTCCCCGCCTTTATAGGCTAGATCTCAAAGTAAATTTTCAAGGTCCCATTAATGTCAAACCAAATGTATGTGTACATTATTGAATAGGTTTGGACCTATTTGCCATAAAGTAACCTCAACGAATAATATTCACATAATATTTATTTTTAAACATTCCACTTAGTCCACTTGTCGTATTAACGGCATCCCCAAATGTTCTCTCACAAGAATATTCATATTTATTGTTGCGAAAATTGCATAATGGGAAAAAAGCAAAACAAACAAAAAATATAACAAATCAAAACAAAAGCCTAAAGAACCAACTACTAGAAAGCGAAACAATTCCAAATATTAATTCAGTTGTTTTTTAACAGACGTCGAATACGGTTCGGTTCGGTGCGCTTAAGTAGTTTCCAAAATTTTATAGTTTTTTTATTAAGAAAGGAACACCAACCAAAAAAATGGCAAAGGATAATTTAACAGCTGTTCTATATGGAATTGAAGATATGCGTTTGGTGAGTATGGTGTCATCAAAGGAAGAGTGTATAAAAAAGAGATAGAGAGAAAGTGAATTTGTTTTTGAAAACACTTGGCTGACACCGGTGGGCGAAATTAAAAAAAGTGCGTCTAAATTTAAGCGACGCAATAAAAATGAAATTGATTTGACAAAATGAATGCTGTTATTTTTATAAATAAAATAAAAAAGTGGAGAAAATATTCCATATTTAATAGGTTGCCGGTCTGAGTGCTTCACCGGGATTTTAGGCGTATTAATAGCTCGTTTGAGATTGAACATTTGGTCACTAGTGACCAGATATTTTCATAAGTTCATCATAATTTCGCAGCTGAGGACCAACCGCCCACGAAGTCTTTTATTATATTTTAATGGATATTCTGTCGCATAGCCGGGATGGGGATATTAGAAGAAAGTAAAAATGTCCGATCGTCGAAAACATCGCTGTAAATTCGTATAAGAATCTGTCGCTTAGACGGTAATGGACTCAGTCCTTAGGTGACCAAAACGTTTTTTTATTGAAGAGACTTAAGACTACTCTAAGGTCTGATCTCGGATTGTTCTAAAATTTGTACTGTAGTTGGCACAATTACCCTGACTACAGCGATTTTTCCCCTACAAAAGTGCACACTTTCTGACATATAAACTTCCCCTACCTTCTAAAATGAACTAACCATATCGAAAAAATCTCAAATTTCCGACGTAACAACATCTATCACAATAATGGGAATTTTTGTATGTATCAGTGTGGAAAACTGACCAAAGAAGATCGATCACATACTCTGAATGCTATAAATCGATACTATTAAAAATGATATTTTGTCTCCTGGTCGGACGAAGGACTTTATAGATATATATTGGTCCCCCATTGAACCATTTGAATTTCTTGGAAGTGAATATTCTCATGAGCGGGACACATTAATAGAATTTCTGTAAAGGGGCTTGGCAAAATATATCTTGTTTATTTTTCTTTCGATTTTCTAACAACAATTACGTCCGACTGACCGGCTTCGCGTACTATATCTAATTAAAAATAATTACATTGGCAAGCGAATTTCACGTGCTTTCACTTGAAGGTGTGTCATCTTAGCGTTGAGAAATAAATTTGCGAAAAAAAATCTGTAAACAAAATTTTTGGCACAACAATTAATACCTTAACCCCATGAAGAACAAATTCGGATATTTTAAAATTTCAATTTCATTATAGAAAGGGAAATTGTTAAAGTTGAAATGGTTCTGAATGGCGTATAAGTGTTGACATGCTTCATACGCACCGCTGCACTGCATTAAATTGGCTGAGAGGATTAAAAGTCGAAGAAGGGCGAGAGAGAAAGAGATTAGATTTGATGATTTTGGTTTAATAAGGATTTTAATAAAAAATATTTTTTGGATTAAAAATCTACGACTTCAAAAAAATATTTTTAAAGATCTACGCCTTAAAAAATATTTTTTAAAAATCTACCCCTTGAAAAAATATTTTTTTTAAAAATCTACGACTTGAAAAAATATTTTTAAAGGTCTACGCCTTAAAAATATATTTTTTAAAGGTCTACGCCTTGAAAAAATATTTTTTTTAAATCTACGCCTTGAAAAAAATATTTTTTTTAAATCTACGCCTTAAAAAAGTATTTTTTTTTTTAAATCTACGACTTAAAAATATTTTTTAAATGTCTACGCCTTAAAAAAATATTTTTTAAAGGTCTACGCTTTGAAAAAATATTTTTTAAAAGTCTACGCCTTGAAAAAATATTTTTTAAAGGTCAACGCCTTGAAAAATATTTTTTTTTAAAAATCTGGGCCTTGAAAAAATATTTTTTTTTTAAATCTACGCCTTAAAAATATATTTTTTAATGTCGACGCCTTGAAAAAATATTAAATCGACGCCTTGAAAAAATATTTTTTTTAAATCTTCGCCTTGAAGAAATATCTTTTAAAATCGACGAATTGAAAAAATATTTTTTAAAATCGTCGCCTTGAAAAAAATATTTTTTTTTTAAATCTACCCATTGAAAAAATATTTTTTAATATCGACGCCTTGAAAAAATATTTTTTAAAATCGACGTCTTGAAATTTTTTTTAATAATCTACGCCTTGAAAAAATATTTTTTTAAAAAATCTAAGCCTTGGATATTTTTTAAAAAATCTTTTTTTTTAAAAATCTACGCCTTGAAAAAATATTTTTTTTTTAAATCTACGCCTTGAAAAAATATTTTTTAAAATCGACGCCTTGAAAAAAATATTTTTTAAAATCGACGCCTTGAAAAAATATTTTTTAAAATCGACGCCTTGAAAAAAATATTTTTTTAAATCGACGCCTTGAAAAAAATATTTTTTAAAATTGACGCCTTGAAAAAATATTTTTATAAAAAATCTACGCCTTGAAAAAATTATTTTTTTTTTAAATCTACGCCTTGAAAAAATATTTTTTTTTTTAATCTACGCCTTGAATATTTTTTAAAAAATCTTTTAGATCTTTTAGATCAACTGTTTTAATAATAATTTTTATTTTTTTTTTTAAACAGGAACAACGTCCAATTCCGGAAATCTCTGACAATGGTGAGTTAGGCATCATATTTTTAAGTAATACAATTTTAACTAATCTAAATTGTATTTTCCTCCGCACGCAGAGGTTCTCTTGGCCATGGATTGTGTCGGTATTTGCGGTTCTGATGTGCATTACCTGGCCAATGGACGCATTGGTGATTTTATACTCACCAAACCAATGATTATTGGCCATGAAGCCGCTGGCGTTGTGGCCAAAGTGGGATCCAAGGTCAAACATCTCAAAGTGGGTGATCGTTGTGCCATCGAACCCGGTGTACCCTGCTACATTTGTAATTTTTGTAAAGGTGGCCAATACAATCTGTGTCCCGATATGAAATTCTGTGCCACCCCACCCTACGATGGCAATTTGACCCGGTACTATAAACATGCCGCCGATTTTTGTTTCAAACTGCCCGATCATGTAACAATGGAAGAGGGTGCCCTACTCGAACCCTTGTCGGTGGGTGTTCATGCCTGTCGTCGTGCTGGTGTGGGTCTAGGATCGAATGTTTTGATTTTGGGTGCTGGACCAATTGGTTTAGTAACCTTGCTGGTGGCACAATCAATGGGCGCATCGAAAATTATGATTACCGATTTGGTACAACAACGTTTAGATGTGGCCAAAGAATTGGGTGCAACACACACTTTGCTAATGAAACGCGACGATGTTGCCGAAGATGTGGCTAAGCAGGTGGAGAAGTTGATGGGTGTGCAACCGGACAAAACAATTGAATGTTGTGGTGCAGAGTCGACAACACGTTTGGGTATTTTTGTAAGTTTTTTTGGAGAGGAAATGATAAGGAGACACTTGGAAGATAGGATTTTCAAAATATTTGTTTTGTTTTTTAGGCAACCCGTTCCGGTGGCTGTTGTGTCATTGTGGGCATGGGTGCCCCAGAAGTGAAAGTGCCTTTGATTAATGCCTTAGCTCGTGAAGTTGATATTCGTGGGGTATTCAGATACTGTAATGAGTAAGTAATCTATCCAATAATTTCTAAAAATCATCTACCAGTATGAACATTTTATCAGTTGTTTGGGTGATCTATAAGTAATCAATTTGAATGACTTCAACGGCATCGTTTTTTTTTTTAATGATTTGGAAGCCATTATTTTGGTTGGCTTATTGGTCATCTCAGATCAGATTATAGACGTTTTTATATTATCCCTAACCTTCATGTGTCCTTCTTAATTATTCCATGTTCTTTTCTTTTTTCAGTTACGCTGCCGCGTTGGCCCTCGTCGCATCCGGTCGTGTCAATGTCAAACGTTTGGTAACTCATCACTTTGATATAACCGAAACGGATAAGGCTTTTGAAACTGCACGCAAAGGTTTGGGCGGAGCCATCAAGGTTATGATCCACGTTCAGCCCAAGGATACTAATAATAAGAAATAGAAATATTCAAATTAAAGATTTATGTACATAAAGCATTTCTACTATTCCAAACCCGAACTGTAAATAAAACTAACTAATCTATTTAACAATTTAATTATTTGTAATCACTTGATATGCAATAACAACAAAAACAAACATATAATAAATTGTTTATTTTTTTATTAACAACTTTTTAGCGAAACTTGTTATCATCAATTGGCTAATGACAGACAATACACTACAACTGACACTTATCTTCTTCCCTGACATTGTTCTGCCAAAGAGAACACACAGAAAAAAAAACAACATTAGGATGGGCAGGCACTTTGAGGTGGGATAGGTTACTTGTTATCAGTAATCGCACAGTTGGAGGTATTTTAAGAATTAGTTCCATAATTGACGTTTCGATTGAATTAAAATTATCATATAACTTGTGATAAGGAGAGCAATATAATCTTTATGGGAACACTGAGATTTATTTACGTACATTTTTATGCCCTGCAGAATGAATACTAGGCTGGGTGACTTTCAAATGCCCCCATTTGGAAACATTTGGAATCTTCTCAAAGTATATACGAAATTTTAGTCTTCTAAAAAAATTAATTTTGATAATTTTTGATTTTAAAAAATATCTTATTTAATATTTTTTATTAAAAAAAAATCATGCCATGCTTTAGAATTGCTTCAAATGTTCCATAACAACACTCTTTGTATTCTAATATAACACTTGAAAAAATATTTTTTTAAAAAAATCAACGCCTTGATGGTGCATGATGAAATATTTTATTAAATCCTCTCCTTAATGATTTTTTTATACCCTTCACCACATTGTGGTACAGGGTATTATGTCTTTGTGCATATGTTTGTAACCGGCAAAAGGAAACGAGATAGACACATGGTTCCTTTTGAGAATATGCATAGAATCACTTTTTAAGTCGATTTATACATGTCCGTCCGTCTGTTAATGTTAAATTGTAAACAAAGTACCGGTCGCAGTTATTATCCAATTTGGATGAAATTTTGCACAGCTCACTTATTTGGCCCAAGGACGAACCCTATTGAAATTAAAGAAATTCGGTTCAGATTTAGATAAAACTCCCATATATTTTTTCGTCCGATTTAAGGTCAATGGTGGATTTATATGCGATGGGGAGAAGACTTATTCTCTATAGTCGGCACATATCGTCTCCCACAGGATGCTGAGGTTCCAATCATTGGACATGCATTCTTCTAGCCAAATTGCACTAATCAGCTGATGCATGCTCCTTACCAGCATCTGACCACCAGTCTTGAATAGTTCGGCTTGTAACCCATCGGAACCTGCTGCTTTATTATTCTTCAGCCGATTGATTGCTATTCTGACTTCATCTTGGCTAGATGGTGTACACTATATACCGTCATCTATTATTGGTTCTGGGGTATCCACTTCACTGCTACTATTTGATACCAGAAGTTTTTCAAAATGCTCCTTCCAGATCATCAGCATGCTGTCTGCTGTTTCCTTCTTTATCTCTCCAGGTGGATGTTCCTGCACCAAAGCCTTCGGTTTGGTGTTTTACCCGTTGGTAGAATTTTCGGATTTCATTCAGACTTCTATACATCTCAATTTGCTCACGTTCACGTTTTTCTTGCTCTTTCTTCTTTTTTCTGAAAATACGTTTCTCCTCTCTCCTTTTCTCCCTATAGTTCACCATCGCATTACGTGTTGCTACGGTCCGCAGGGTTGCCCTATACGCTGTGACAAGGGGTGCTTTCGTTGGGTAAGTTGAGCGGAATAGGCCTCAGCTACCTGTTGTTTTTGCAGCTTTTCGACGTCGAGTTTCCGTGTTGTGTTAAATCGCACCTTTGCTGCTACATTACGACGGGTGCGTACCTTGGTAATGTTCCGTATCGATATTCGCTCCTCGGATCGATCGGACGTCTAAAACACTGGATGAATGCCTTCCGTCTATCACAACATGATCAATTTGATTTCTCGTTGCTTGATCAGGAGAGATCCAGGTGGCATTGTGTATATCGAGATGCTTGAATCTGGTGCTGCTAACTACCAAGTTTTTTGCTGCCGCGAACCTCATGCCGTTGTCGGATGTTTCTTCATGAAGGCTGAATTTTCGGACGGTGGGGTCAAAGATATTTTCTCTTCCGATTTTTGCATTAAAATCTCCTAGCAGAATTTTAATGTCATGGCCAGGGCAGCGATCATATGCTGTTTCTAGGCGCTCATAAAATATGTCTTTGGTCTGCTCATCTTTGTCTTCGGTCGGAGCATGGACGCAAATAAGACTGATGTAGAAGAACTTCGCTTTTATGCGGATTATAGCAATGCGCTCATCTAATGTAGTGAATCTGGAAACGAGGTCTTTTATTCTCCTGTTAACCATAAATCCGCAGCCAAATTCATGGCAGCTATAATACAGTGCGTAATCGTCTGATTTACTTACGCCTGTCCCTTTCCATCGCATTTCCTGTAATGAAATTATATCGGTTTTGTACTTTATGAGTACATCCGCTAAAGCGAGAACTGTGTCTGTTCTGTACAATGTGCGCACATTCCAAGTGCATATTCGCAGATCGTGGTCCTTTATACGTTTGCGGAGGTCGTCAACATTGGGGCGCTTTGGTTTTCTTTTTCTTTGCTTTTTCATAGTAGGAGGGGTTTTCAGAGAGTTGACAACTAACCCGGTGACACCGCGGGAAGGTCAGTGTCCACAATTGAGATGAAAAAGGGACCAAGATAAGACTGGACTTAGCCATGTTAAAGTCTATCATATCCGTTTGCTTGGTATTTATCATCCCCTATGCCACCTAATAATACATGAACAAATATACTTAAAAAATCTGTGCCTATTTTAAACTTTTTTTAAACTTTTTTTTTCGGGTTCTTACAAAAATATTTTTTAAAAAATCCTTGAAAACATTTTTAATTGAAAAAAATGTTCCACGCAAAAATAATCTTTAAAAAATGTACACCATTTAGTTGGGTCCTTTAAATAATTCACACATAGCCTTCTTAAGATTAAAACACACAGTTATCTATTTTAAAATTGCATATATTTTTTATACAAAAAAGGTTTTTTCGACATTTATTTTTTTGTGTGTTTCACTTTTTGAATTGAGTTTTCACACTTTTGTTTAGAAAATATAGTTGTTTTTTTTTTATAAATGATAATAACATAAGAAAAAATATAGTTATATTTTTAATAAAGATAATAATATAGAATTTAAGTGTATATAAATTTACAAAATAACAAATTTATTTATTGCCACTGTAACAGTTGATTTTTTTGTTTGTTTTGTTCTACAAATGGGAAGCTGATTTTGTAGTAGTAATAATTGATTATTTTTTTATTTCGGATTTTGAAAACTGACACCTTTTTAAACACACACACAAATTTATATAAAAGAAAATTGAATTTCCACTTGAACTTTTTAAGCTTTACATAGTTTTTTTGTTATCTTTTTTCTTAGGCACTCTTTTTTGTGTTCTATAATGTTTTTTTTTTTACTTCAATATTTTAAAAAAGCACAGTTTAAAACTTTTTAGGGAGAGATTTTCAAAGGACGGTGTTTTAATATGTTTAAATAAATAAATAAAAAAATTAATAAAATAAAATAAGAATTTGATTACAAAATTAGAGAGTGGCTGGATTTTTTTTATATTACTGGCAGTAGTAAAATATTGAAAATTGAATCTTAAAAATTACAAAGCCAACATTAAATTAGAATAGTTACAGTTCTCCCCCATTTCCATTACATATTTTGTAATCAAATTCGTTTGCTAATTTTGAGACTCTTTCAAAAAAATAATATCATTTGCAAAAAAAAAATAAATAAATAAAGTATACCAAAACAATTGACGATTCTGCAAAATCTTTTGGTTATGAAGAAAATTGTGCGTTTTGCTGATATCCATCCTTCAAGCATTAGCATCTTACAATTTCCATGTAGAGATTTGTTTTCATTAGCTCCGGCAGTAGTTTCCGAATAGCTTGGATTTACATTTTTGGAGGCGCTGTGGGGGTATTAAATTGGAAAGTGGGATAGCGAGGTGCAAAATCACCACCACCAATAACACGAGTGTGTTCCGAGTCATCACGATTTGTAATTGTGGGAGCCTTGAATTGGGTCTCCACAAATTGGGGAGGAGCTGTAATGAAAGAAAAAGGAAAAATCATTAAAATGAAGTTTTTAATTAAAAAACATTTAAGGACCAAGAAATAGTGGATTTTTAGGACTACATTTTCAAAGGCCCCAAATATCCGTGGATTTTTTAAAGAATATTTTTTCAGGGACCCAAAATATTTTTTAAAGGGTCAACAAGGCGTGGATTTTTTAAAGAATATTTTTTCAGGGACTCAAATTATTTTTAAAGGGTCAACAGGGCGTGGATTTTTTAAAGAATACTCCTTCAGGGACTCTAAATATTTTTCAAAGGGTCAACAGGGCGTGAATTTTTTAAAGAATATTTTTTTCAGGGACTCAAAATATTTTTAAAGGGTCAACAGGGCGTGGATTTTTTAAAGAATATTTTTTCAAGCACTCAATATATTTTTTAAAGGGTCAAAAGGGCGTAGATTTTTTAAAAAATATTCTTTCAGGGACTCAAAATATTTTTTAAAGGGTCAACAGGGCGTGGATTTTTTAAAGAATATTTTTTCAAGCACTCAATATATTTTTTAAAGGGTCAAAAGGGCGTAGATTTTTTAAAAAATATTCTTTCAGGGACTCAAAATATTTTTAAAGGGTCAACAGGGTGTGGATTTTTTAAAGAATATTCTTTCAGGGACTCAAAATCTTTTTTAAAGGGTCAAAAGGGCGTGGATTTTTTAAAGAATATTTTTTTCAGGGACTGAAAATATTTTTTAAAGAGCGTGGATTGTTTAAAGAATATTTTTTCAGGGACTCAGAATATGTTTAAAGGGTCAACAAGGCGTGGATTTTTTTAAAATTTAAAAATTTTATATTGTTTTTTCAATACCGACAAAACCCTCGATTTAAAAAAAGTCTTTTAGGAGTCTAGAAAGCCTAGACATATTTTTAAAGGTCCAGAAAATAATAAAATATTTAAATTTAATACTCACGTATATTTGGATAAATCTGCCCGCCAACACTATCGGCCACATTCCAACCCAAAGCACCACCCTGACCATTAGGTGGACTAGCAGGACTAACCGGCTGTGTTGGAGCCATCGATGGATCATCATTTTGTTGCAGTTGTTGTTGAGGTGAAATTTGTGCCGGTACATCAGTATATGGAGCTGGTGGTTGAAACGAGGCTAATGGAATTGTACCCAATGTAATGGGTATATTTCCCGTCAAATTACGATGTGGTCCACCGACATTACATTCAATATGTAAATCATAATCCAATGCAATAATACCACAATTTACCAAATTTGTTGGTGGCAATGGTGGTATTTCCAATTGTTGACTAAATGTACGCGATTCACCACCCTCCACCGGTCCGATACCCAACTCAGCAATTGTTATTTTTGATTCTTTCTTTTCGGCACGCGGTTGTGTGGTATGGAACGTTACCCGTTTACGTAAAACAAATTTGACGGTGTTTATTTTAACATTACTAGCATTATCACATTCACAGGTTATGGGTATAATTTGTCCTGAAACATAACCGGTAACAGGAACTGTTGTAATAACCGACAGCGGTCCAGATTTGCAACAGAAACAACAGAATGATTTTTCCAATTCCAATTTGAAAGGTTCCTTGACGCGAGGATTGAGATTCAAATCGACAGGGGCAATAACTGTAAATGCCATTTTCATATCTTGATCGAATTTCCAGGGTCTATCGAGGGTTACTTTAATTGTATAGCGAACATGACCAAATTCACCCTCAAATGATGAGGGTAGAGTGGGTGGCAAAGCACAGGTGAAGGGGTAAGTGTGAGTGCCGGCTGGTAATTCAATTTCGGGACCTAAAGGAAAGAAATGTAAACTATTTAGAAATTGGTTGCTTTTGTTTGTGTGGTATACTTACTATTCTTGCCACCAACTAGATAATATTTAATTTGGAAATATTCTTCATGTCCCTTGAAGGTGGTGGTCTCATCTTCATCACGTCCCTCACTATTGGTTACTTTACGTGTTTCAGACCATTCTGTATTGGCTTCACCAAGGAATTTTATTATGATACCTGTAAAAAGGAAAGGGAAGTGTTAATATTTTTCATGGACCGATAATGAGTGGATTAAATAAGAATCAAGGGCTATCAGAAAAGTAAATTTGTTAAAGAATATTTTTTTCACGGGCCAAAAAGGCGTATATTTTTTAAAGAATAACTTTTCAAGGGCCAAGAAGACCTTTTTTAAAAAAATATATATATATTTTTATGGACCGAGTAGTAGAATAATTTTTAAATGAACAAGAAGGCATGGATTTTTTAAAGAATAATTTTTCAAGGACTAAGAAGGCCTTTTTTTAAGGAATAGTTTTTCATGGACTAAGAAGGTCTTTTTTTAAAGAATAGTTTTTCAAGGACTAAGAAGGCCTTTTTTAGAGAATAGTTTTTCAAGGACTCAGAAGGCCTTTTTTTAAAGAATAGATTTTCAAGGACTAAGAAGGCCTTTTCAAAAACCCAGAGGGCGTGGATTTAAAAAATCAAGGACCCAGAGAGCGTAGATTTTAAGAATATTTTTTATTTTTTTTATTTTTTAACAATATTTAAAGAGTTAGAGAAAATTGTGTTTCTTTTCCAGTATGACAATAAAGTTTTCGCTCTTTGCATGAATATTATATTTTCATTGTAAATTATGACAAATTACCTTTTTCTAAAAAAAAAAAACAACAACAAACATGACAATTAACTGTGAATTGGTACGAATATATGATCTCATACTTTAACCAAATAAATTCCCCACATCACAATTGCACTTCAATGTGGTTATTAGAGATTATATTGTAATAATATATGAATATAAATTGAATTGAATTCTTTGTGTTCTTTTTATTTAAATTTAGGTTCTAGAAACACTGTATTATCTCAAAAGATGTGAATTTGATATGATATCATCAAGTGTAGAAGTGCATTGCACTTTTTAATATCAGCAGGGGGAAATTGTTCTAATTTGATAAGAGATAAACGAAATCTACAACAACAAGAAAAATGAACATTTAAATATAAAAAGCGATCTGAATTTAAAAATATTTTTTTAAGAAGCTACAAGACGTGGATTTATTAAAACATATTTTTTAAAAACTAAACAAGACGTGGATTTATTAAAAACAATTTTTTCAAGAATCAACCAAGGCGTACGTACATTTATTAAAAAATATTTTTTAGAAATCAAAAAATCGTGGAATTTTTTAACAAATATTTTTTAGAAATAAAAAAAATTGTGGATATTATATCCCCCTCGTAATATTAATAATTCCATCTACTTAACATTCCATTTTAAACCATAATTGAACCTCTGCATATTTTATATTTCCCATCCATTATTACAAAATCTCCTTCTGTTGCATGATGATGGAGTTCACTAACCCTCTACAAATGATGTTTATTATCTGTGGCAAGCAACAGAATGAAAGAGAACTTTGACGACAGACCAAAACATCTTTGGCATTCTTTGGATTATGGGAAATATTTGGCGGTTCATTGTAAACAAACCAAAGCAGCCGACATTCATGCATCCACCCACCCAAACGCACACCGCCAACTTGCAACAACGATGAACGAACTGCAGCAATGTGAATGAGATATTCTCGAAAGAAGAAAAAGGGAACCTGAAATTCATGTAAGAAGAAGCAACAACAATACCAAATAGCTAATACACAAAGCAACAGCAACAACAAAAATGCGGGCTAAAAATAAAATAGAACCGGCTTTGGGAGCACACATAAAGAAATACGAAAAAAATAAAGAACAAAAAAAATCTTTAGAAAAAAGTTTGGCGGGTGCTGGGTGGGGGAGGGAGGTCAATCAGACACACAGAAGTCACAAAGCACTTGCTCCCAAATGGAAATATGTAGTAACAAAATGTTATGCCCGCATATTTTGGTATGTTTTGAGAGTATTTAAAAGTGAGGAGGTACAATTTCGGAAGGGTTAAAATCTCAAAATTTTGTAAGTAAAAAAATTGGAACAATTACTAACGTATAATGGGAGAAATCAAATTTGAAAACAATAGTATTTAAAAAAGCTAATAATCAAAACATGACACAAGTATAGCCAAAACAACAAAAATAAGCGACAAATCAAGGCAAAAAATAAATAATACAACAAAAATTCCAATAATAATGACGTAGTCGCCGTAGTCGTCGTCTTCATTGTTAAACGTTTGGAATACACAATCAAGTATACGGTAAGTCAGTGGATGGTGGGGAGGTGAACCTACGTTATAGTCATCGACGACAACAGCGACAGCAGCAGTAGTAGTAGGGAAGGCCACTTGCTTTTTAGGTGATAGGATGGATGGATGTTGTTGATGGTGATGATGTGATGTGGATACAGTATAAAGAAGATATGACTAATATTTTCTTTATTTCATATTATTTTTTTTAGTTTCTATTACTAACACTGGATACAATTTGAACCCTCAGATTTCACACACACATCCCTTCTCACATCAACGTAATGTGTTTAAAATAAAAAAATTGCAAAATACTTATTTATTTTCTTAAATTTAAAAACACTTTGAAATTTTATGCATACCTCGTATCTTCTTTGCCGAATCGAATGTTAAATTGACTTGTCCATTGACCGTTTGTCCAGCATAATATGTATTCCAGGGATTATCTAAGACAATTTCACAACCTTTTAGACCCATTATTGGTTTATTATTTTTTTATATATTTATTTAAATGCCGTTTATTTTTGTTGTTATTAACTTAAATATAACTAGCCGTCGACACTACCAACAATTCGAAACGCACGCCCAGTCCAATTGATGAAGTCTGAAACAACACACACACACACGAAAAAAATCGGCAATAACAAAAATCACATCACATCTCGTTGACGTTTGAACAGAATCGCCTACGTCTGGCGTCAACGGTTATTTGATCAGCTGTTCAGTATTTGATTGGGAGTGACTTGTGTGTTTGCGTTAAATTTATGGCAATAGAGGTATTGCCGTTAAAAACAAAATGAAATATAAACAAGTTAACCTTTGAGTTTAGGTTACATTTACACAGTACATGTTTTACGGAAATTGTTATTTATTTGATTGCCCATCAGTATACTTTAAAACAAAATGAAATATAAACTAGAAAATCAACGAAATAACACTTAGGGATAAAAGTGTTTCAGTATATTTGGATTTTTATTATTCAAAATGCGTTTTGTATGTTTAAAAATTTTTAATAACAACAGAACAATTGCTATTTTTTTAAAAGAATTAAATATTTGATAATTATCGTAGTATTTAATATCAATATGATTATCTCGGTATATTCTATTGTATAATCTTTATTAGATTTTTGTGACATATACAATTTGTAATTATATATACTTTTAATAATGATTTTAATTTATATTAACAATTTAAACAACCAAAATGTACACACAATTATCACACATTAACGCATTTTGGTTTATATATACAAAGAAATTACAATTTAAACAACGATTATATTATGGTTCACGTCATAATGATTCAAGGAAGTCTCATTTGAGAAATGAATAATGAAAACCCTTTTTAATTTTTAACACATACATAAATTTCAAATAAAATGAAAAATAAATTCAATAAAATTTTATGTATGTCGTTTGGCAAATTTAAAATAAATTAAACAAAATATATTTTCTAAAGTTATAATACGTTTACATTGCACCGGATTTCGTTAACTCAGTGGGTTTAAATTCTCAATTCCATTGTATATGTCAAATAAATCCTCATGAAGTCGGTTAACCCGGTAAAGAGTTCTAATGGTTGTTACAACTTATATTTATACATTTTAGAGACAGGAAATTTTTGCCACTGAACAAATGATATGCCTACATTTCGAAGGAAGATATTTTCATACTGTCCAAGGCAAATTTATGAAAAATTTAAAACATATGACTGCATGAGACTACCTTCTATAGTTATGCCACAATTGTTTAATAATATGACCTATTATTAATAGAATTTGAATTACTAATTAAATATATGGTCTGTTGCCGTACCCAAGCACTGGTAAAAAGTTTCAAATTTTTAATGGAGACTTAAAAATTTGTATTTTCTACAAAGACCTATGGCATTTTTTCTATACAAATATTTATGCTTCTGAGTCCCATGATTTTTTTAGTAATAAAGAGTTAAGACCGCTGAATCCCATGCAACTTTTTATATAAAAATAAATGCTACTAAATCCAATCCATTTTTCTATAAAATATTTTTTTCATAAGCCTCTGATGCATGTGGAATATTTTATATAAAAATTGTAACCCTCGAATACCAAAGGAACATTTTCTAAAAAGGTCCATGCTTCTGATTTCCATGAAGATTTCTACAACATTTTTCTAATTTTTTACTATAACAAATTTAAGGCTTAAATTGCGAATTGAAAAAATAATAATCCACTGAAAACCAAAATTTATTTTTCATATAAAACTCATAATCTGAGTTCCACAAATGTTTATCTAAAAGAAATATTGGCCCACGAAATCCCCGTCGACCATTAAATATTAAAAATATTTTAAATATGTAGGCAGATTGTTATATGTATTTATTAATATTTCCCATTGATGTCCATTAATTTGTTTGGGGGGTTTTACACTGTTGGTGATTGGAATTGGTCATGAGAAATATTGACCAATATTTATATCAGTTATTTACTATTTATGCATATATAATTTATGCGTAAATGTATTAATTAAAAAATCGAATAATTAAAAAATCTACTTTTTGTTTTGGTACGTTTATGTAAATTCGTACCTTTTGTGAACAAAAAGTACCCCTGTTACAAAATTAAAAATAGCGCAACTCTAATTACTCTCAATTTACCAGTGAGAGGGAAAAAACTCTCATGACCAATACCAATCACCAACAGTGTAAAACCCCGCTTTCTCTTAACAAATTGCCACTATTTGGCATACGCTAACATTAAAGAAGCACCCTTTACTGCATTTCTAATGACAGCAAAGTCACCCCATTCCCATTTTCATGCAATTAGAAAAAGAAGAAGCATTTCTATAGACGGGAAGAATTTTCCCCAGAGTGGTGTTTTGCAAAAACCGGAAAGAAAAACTAAATAATTAATTGCAATTTAAAGTGTCTGTGAGCCGCTTCCAAGGAAAAGAACGAAACAAATAAAAATGTCACTTTTTCGTAAACCGAAAAAAATACAAAGACGAGTTTTTTCAAGTGCCCTAGATGATGATGAAGATGATTGTGCTACGGCAGCAGCAGCAACATCAACAAGGGAAAACAATGATGGTGGCTATGGTAAAAAGAGAAACGATGCATCGGATGATATGGATCAGGATGGTGATGAACTTATAGCTCCACCACCGCCTCACATATCGAGTAAAAAGAAACACCGTGATGGAAAATCGAAATCTTCCAGTGGTAAAAGTAGTAGTGGCGGTGGTGGTGGTGCAGCTGCTGGAGCCTCAGATGCTTACAAAACGAAGGCACTGTTAAGTTTCGCAGACGAAGGTAATTAGAAATGCATCGAGTGCCTAAATAATTAAGTGGGTTATTGGGTCGTTGGGATGGGGAGGCAGAGTCAAGGGGTTGTTTTTCGGACTATCGCGAGATAAGTTTGCATGTTAGTAATTATGATGATGGAAAGTGTTATTTTTTGGAAAATTTCCAAAAAAAAAGACATGATTTGTTGTGTTATAAAAAGGAGATAACAACAGATAAAAGTGGATGTAATATATTGGCAGCTTGAACTTGATTATTTCTATAATGAATATGTACACATGATAGAATTTCTTACGTATAAGGAACCTCTACAAAACCAGTTGGGAAAGGTCATGATCCACACAAATTTATTTTTTTGGGAATTGAAATGAAAGCCTTTACTATGCCAAAAAATCTATCCAAAAAATCTAAAAATTATGTTTGTTATCCCTTAATTGTTTAATACACTTCAATAATCTTTTATCTTCAATTCTTTTCTTCCAGAGGACGATGGTGAAGTTTTCCAAGTACGCAAATCATCACATAGCAAAAAAGTTATGCGTATGATGGACAAAGAGAGACGTCGCAAGAAGCGCGAGGAACGTAGTGCTGAGCATAATACAGCAACCAGCAGCAGCAGCAGCGGTTATGGTGGTCATCAAACAACAAACAACGATAGTGCTTCTATGAATCGTGAAAACGGTTCATCACGTCTTAATAATGATTCTCATAATTTAGGTTCATCTGCATCCTCGGCATCAGCAACAAGTTCTTCGGAACAAAATAAGAAAAGTAATAAAAGTGATAGTATCCAAACAGAAATACGCACAGACGACTTTGTGGTAAGGTTATTATTATCATTTTTTAAAAGCTCACCTTACAAAAAAACATATACCAAAGACAATTTTTTTGGTATTTCAATCGAAAAAAATCAGGAAATTATATTTTTCATGTTTGCTACACATGTGGTAAATGATTGGAAAAATATGATTTCTTACTCGTAAAGCTGGAAATTAATTGGAGTATCTAAAAATATTTGGATTTTACTAGATTTCAAAACAAAATTAAATCTAGTAGTTATATTTAATTTTGTAGATACAATTTTAAACTAGTATTTTATTTAAATTATAATTTGTTTTTAAATCGCATTGGAATTCAATCTAATATATTCCAAACGCAAATTGATAGTTTTGAGAGTTTATAAAAGGATTGACCTCATTACAACCCACATGCATTTTTCTGCAAAATGTTGTAGGACCCTGATGCAAACCATAGTGCTTTCAGAAGTGTCTTAGGACTACGATTCTTTTGCATTTCCACAATGTTTGACATCTGAATCCAATGACTTTTTTCGATAAATGATAGATCCCTCAGTTGTTTTCCAATATGTTTAAAAGGCCCTTGAAATCAAACGAATGTAAAAAAATTAATAAATTAGAGGCATCTTAGGACTGCGGAATTGTTTCTATAAATAAATTACAGTCCCCGGTCATTGAATTTTTTTCTATATAAAATTATAAGGCTCTGAGTTCTAAGGATTTTTTATAACGAAATGTTGGAAATTCGGATCAAGTTTTAGTCCACTGATTATTCTGGTATTTTCGAAATGTTAGGTTTCTGAGGTGAATTGGTCTCTTGTTCCAATGTAATTTTTTTTATGTAAACATCCATAGAAAAATATTCTTTAAAAAATCTCCGACTTTGATGAGCCTTGAAAAATATTCTTTAAAAAATCTACCCCTTTGATGAGCCTTGAAAAATATTCTATAAAAAATCTACGCCTTTGATGAGCCTTGAAAAATATTCTATAAAAAATCTACGCCTTTGATGAGCCTTGAAAAATATTCTTTAAAAAATCTACGCCTTTGATGAGCCTTGAAAAATGTTCTTTAAAAAATCTACGCCTTTGATGAGCCTTGAAAAATATTCTATAAAAAATCTACGCCTTTGATGAGCCTTAAAAAATATTCTTTAAATAATCATTCCATTAAAAAATAATATTTAAAAAGATCTAGTTCTATGAATTTTTTATGAAAAATTTCGACCTCTAGGGACCCCGAAATTTGTCTATGATTTTTTAATGGACCTCAGAGTCCGCTGAATTTTTTGTAATTATTGCACTACTAAAATGTTTTACTTTAAACAAATATTGTTGTTAGAAGTCTATACAATTTTTTATATAAAAAATAGATGCAATCTTTGGAGCCTTATATTTTTAGGATCTCTAGGTCGGCTTATTAGGTCCTTAAAAGTCGTTCAATACTTTATTATTTTATATGTATTTTCCTAAGAAGTTCTCTTGTTACCATATTAGGTTTTTTTTATAAAAATCCGAGTCACTTTCTGATATAACTAATCTATATTTTCCCTTCAAATTGATTCACAGCTGGTAGTTAAAAAAACTGAACCAAATATTATACTCAATGGACGGGCAGCATTATGTGCTGGTCGTGATGATATGTCCGATGAGGATTCCGACCATAGTGACAATGAACGGAATGGTGATAGCAGTAAACATCGTTTTGCCAAACCGGATCATTTAAAGCAAATGCTGGAAAGTGGATCTATACCCGATGCGGCAATGATACATGCGGCACGCAAACGCAGACAAAAGGCTCGGGAACAAGGTAAGTGGATTTTGAAATACTCCAGTGAGTAGATATTTTAATTTGTGATTCTTTAGGTGACTTCATTGCCGTTGAGGAACCAAAAGTTGAAACGAAAAAAGGCAGCCGTTTGGCTCGCGAAGATATGGAAGGCGATAATTCCGATGATGAAGAACGTATGGATATGAATGCCATAACAGGCATTAAGGAACGCGAAGAAAGGCGTGAAAAATTCTATGCCGTGGAAAAAGATTGTATGTAATTCGATTAAACAATGACATACGGTTTGTAAGGTTTTATGTGTGTGTGGGTGTGATGATGAGGAAGACCCCGCAAATTATAAATCTACATGTTTTGTAGCATGAACCATAAAAGAAACAATTTCGTCTAAAACATTTCTTTAATTCTTAGTTTTCTCCATTTCTCTAGGTTCCGACGAAGATTCCGATTGTGAAACCCACGAATGGGAAAATCAACAAATACGTAAAGGCGTCACAGGTGCCCAATTGGTAAATGCTCAAAATGAATCGGTACTATCAAGATTTATGATTAAATCGAGTGCTGATAAGGCCATCGAAGCCCCGCCGGAAGTTAAATCCACATCGACATTGTTGGAGCAGGCATATGCCAAGTGTACCTTGGAACGACCACAACAATTGTTAAGTGTTACCAAACCCAAGAAAGATAAAACAAAACCGGCCGCCTTACGATCGCCGCAAGAGATTCGTGAAGCCATCAATGAACGGCTGAATAAGTTGAAGGAACTCAATGCCCGCCACATGGGTGATATCGAAAGGCTTCAGCAGGAAATGAAGGCTATGCAATTGGAAGAAATGGATGCTAAGCAAAAGGCCCCAGCGGCTGCTGCGAAATATCGTTTCTATCAGGAAATTAAATGTTATGTTACTGATTTGGTGGATTGTCTCAATGAGAAGGTATTTAGTTCAATATCAATTATTTATTTTTAAAATTCCTCTCATGATTGATTTTGAAAGTATTTTCTTAATGCATTCTTCTTTATATGTTTTCAGATCTCTGCCATTAATGACTTGGAAAAAAGGTGCATTGTATTTTTTGGGAAACATCAACATTTCCTTATTGAACGCCGTCGTCAGGATGTACGAGACCAGGCAAGGGAAATGGCCGAAGCAGCAAGTAAGTAATTAAATTTTGTTAGACTCGGAGAACATATTCCATTAGAAGTCTAAGTCTTGTTGATCCTTAAATATATAGTCCTTTAAAAGCCTACGCCCTGTTCGACCCTAAAAAATATTGTTTTAATAATCTACGCCTTGTTTGACCCTAGAAAAATATTGTTTTAATAATCTACGCCTTGTTTGATCCTAGAAAAATATTCCTTAATAATCTACACCTTGTTTGACCCTAGAAAAATATTCCTTTAATAATCTACGCCTTGTTGACCCTAGAAAAATATTCCTTTAATAATCTACGCCTTGTTTGACCCTAGAAAAATATTCCTTTAATAATCTACGCCTTGTTTGACCCCAGAAAAATATTCCTTTAATAATCTACGCCTTGTTGGAGCTCGAAAAAATATTTCTTAAAAAATCTACACCCTGTTGGAGCTCGAAAAAATATTCCTTTAAAAATCTTGTTGAAGCTCGAAAAAATATTCTTTTAATAATCTACGCCTTGTTGGAGCTCGAAAAAATATTCCTTTAAAAATCTACGCCTTGTTGGAGCTCGAAAAAATATCCCTTTAAAAATCTACGCCGGTCCCTAAAATATATTCCTTACACAATCTACGCCTTGTTCGAATCTTAAATAATAGTCCTTACACAATCTACGCCTTGTTCGAATCTTAAATAATAGTCCTTTAAAAATCTACGCCATTTCCAGGCCGTTCAAAGTCTAATGTATTTAAATTCTTTTCTAGAACCCACAACGGTACGCAAGGGCCCAGAATATGATGAACAAATTCGGCGTGCGGCTGAGCGAGAGGGTCGTCGCACCCGTAGACGTTGTGAAAGGGAACGGCAAAATACTTTAGCTTCCCATTTGGATGGTATGTCTTCGGATGAGGAGACATCGGATCGTTATCAAGAGCAATTTCAAAATGAATTGGGTTTGTATAGCTAGTCAATATTTATATAAAAAAAGGAATTTATCTTAAATTTCAATTCTGTTTTTGTTCTGCAGAGGAACTCATCAAAGAAGGCCTTGAAGTTATGGAAGATGTTACAGATGATTTTTGTAAACCTGATATAATTTTATCCAAGTTTCATGCTTGGCGACAAACCGATATGAGCTCATATAAAGATGCCTTTGTTAGTTTGTGTTTGCCTAAGGTGCGTATTTAAAAGGGTTCCTAAATTACGATTTAAAAAAAAAAAAATTCAATTGTTACAGATTTTGGGACCTCTCATACGTTTAGAAATGCTAACATGGTCTCCCCTGTTGGCTGACTATAAAGATATTGAAAAATTAAGCTGGTATCCTGCCTGTATTTTGTATGCCTGGCATGAAAATGAAACTGAGGAATCACTGAGACAAGATCCCGATGTAAATTTGGTGCCAACTCTAATTGAGAAAATTATTTTACCCAAAATAACCGGTAAGAAAATATTTCTATTTTTAGTGGATTATACTAATTTTCAATTTTATTTTTAGATATTGTCACGCATTGCTGGGATCCATTGTCAACCACCCAAACATTACGTTTAATTGGTTTTATAAATCGTTTGGGTCGTGATTACCCGCTGAAGGAGACATCCAAATCTTTACAGCAATTATTTAAGGCAATATTGGATAAAATGAAAAATGCCCTAGAGAATGATGTTTTTATACCCATATTTCCAAAACAGTAAGATTTTGCGGCAAATATTGAAAATTAAGAAATGCTAATGAAAAGTTTTTTTCTTTTGCAGAGTTTCAGAAAACAAGACCTCCTTTTTTCAACGGCAATTTTGCAGTGGCCTAAAATTGTTTCGTAACTTCTTATCATGGCAGGGTATTATTGCCGATACACCTCTAAGAGAAATGGCAATTGGTTGCCTATTAAATCGTTATTTACTTATGGCCATGAGGGTAAGTAATTTCCGTTTTTTTTTCTAAATAATACAAAGATCTAACTTAAATCTCTCCCCACTTCTAGGTCTGTACACCAATTGATGCTATAAGCAAAGCTTATACAATTGTTAACACATTACCCACTGCCTGGCTACAACCCGATTCAGAATGTTTGAAAAATTTACAGCTATTCATATTGTACATTAAACAGACAATGGAATCTTGTGATGCTAACAATCCTGTATTTATGTAAGTTTATAAAATCCCCTATCGAATTTCCATTATTCTTATTTTTTTCTTCATTTTTTCAGGCAAACTAGTGATAAGGCTAAACAAATCATACAAAGACTACATAGCAATTAAAAATAATGTATTTTATCGAGTCTTTTTCCATGAATGAATAAAAATTAGATTTTTTTAATCTTTAATACAACATATTGTTGCATTTCAAATCCAGAAAATACACACTCATAACAAAACTATAAATAAAAAAAAAAATGTTTTAGCCGATTTTGTATATTCTGAAAGAATAGTTTTCCAAATTTTCCAAAATATATATATACATAAAAATTTTGTTTCAAAAAATACTAAATACAAAATGGATTATTATTATTCTTGGTGGGATGGGTACATGAACAAATAAATATTCCTTAAAAAATCTACGCCTTGTGGGGCCTGGAAAAATTTATTATTTTAATAATTTACGCCTTGTTCGACCCTAGAAAAATATTCCTTTAATAACCTACGCCTTGTTCGACCTTAGAAAAATATTCCTTTAATAATCTCGACTTGTTGGAGTTCGAAAAAATATTCCTTTAATAACCTACGCCTTGTTCGACCCTAAAAAAATATTCCTTTAATAACCTACGCCTTGTTGGACCCTAGAAAAATATTCCTGTAATAATCTACGCCTTGTTCGAACCTTGAAAAATATTCCTTTAATAACCTACGCCTTGTTCGACCTTAGAAAAATATTCCTTTAATGATCTACGCCTTGTTGGAGCTCGAAAAAATATTCCTTTAATAACCTACGCCTTGTTCGACCCTAGAAAAATATTCCTTTAATAGCCTACGCCTTGTTCGACCCTAGAAAAATATTCCTTTAATAACCTACGCCTTGTTCGACCCTAGAAAAATATTCCTTTAATAACCTACGCCTTGTTCGACCCCAGAAATATATTCCTTTAATAACCTACGCCTTGTTCGACCCTAGAAAAATATTCCTTTAATAATCTACGCTTTGTTGGGGCACGAAAAAATACTCCTTCAAAAATCTAAGCTTTGTTGGAGCTCGAAAAAATATTCCTTCAAAAATCTAAGCTTTGTTGGAGCTCGAAAAAATATCCCTTAAAAAATTTACGCTTTGTTGGAGCTCGAAAAAATATCCCTTAAAAAATTTACGCTTTGTTGGAGCTCCAAAAAATATCCCTTTAAAAATCTACGCCTTGTTGGTGTTCGGAAAAATATTCTTTTAAAAACCTACGCCTTGTTGGTGTTCGGAAAAATATTCTTTTAAAAATCTACGCCTTGTTGGTGTTCGGAAAATTATTCTTTTAAAAATCTACGCCTTGTTGGTGTTCGGAAAAATATTCTTTTAAAAACCTACGCCTTGTTGGTGTTCGGTAAAAAATATTCTTTTAAAAATCTACGCCATGTTGGTGTTCGGAAAAATATTCTTTTAAAAATCTACGCCTTCTTGGAGCTCAAAAAATATTGTTGAAAATATCTACGTTTTTTTGGATTCCAAAAATGTTTCTTTAAAAAAATCTTATACTTGTTGGCCTTGAAAAATATGCAATAACAAATTACGTGTTATTGGATCTGGAAAAAATATTATTTTAAAAATCTACGTCTTGTTGGGCCTCAAAAAAAAGTTTTGTTTACAAAATATTTAAGACTTGAGTAAATATTACTTACCAAAATCAAAGCTTCGGATAGTGTTTGAATAATATTTTAAATTCACGCTGATGTAAAATTCGCTTTCCATCGTTCAACAAAATAACTTTAAATGCAAATATGTCAAAATTTCTTGGTGTTCCGACTCGGATAAGCAATCCTCCGATCCTCTCAAGTTCATAACCTTTACTAATAAAAATAATTAATATAAAAATCTCAAACTTTACAAAAAGTTTTTGAAAGAAATAAAAAACAGTGGAAGAAAAACAAATATTGCAATGGAATTATATATACGCAAATATAACCAACAAACCACAATTTATTCTGACTTCGATAGACCCGGCTTTTCAAATGTGGCAGCCAATTGTTTAATTTGGGGTTCCAATTCAGACAATTCATTATTTGCCGTGGCATATTCTTCTGAATCGGCTGATAGACGTAAAACGCTAATAACCAAATCTGTAAAAGAAAGTAGAGAAAGATTTGTAATTGAATTTGGTTTTAAATTTCCTAGAAGAAACTCACCATGATATTTGGTTAGCAATTTATTTTGCTCATCAGCCATTGAGGGATTAATAAATGCCAAAATTTGTGATACAAATTTACCGCTGGCATGCAGAATACAACCGGTAATGGTGGTAAACAAAATCAACGAAGTTAAATGCAATATCAATGCAGGTTCAGAACATTGTTGCAATTGTTCCAATAGCTTTTCACGATGTTGTATTATTAATTGACGATCTTTTTTCTTATCCACCTTCTTGACAATCATACTGCAGATTTTCAAAACATTTTCAGTGGCCAAAACAAATTCATCAATTGTTTTATTTATGGCTTTATTGAGTTCCAAAAGGACAGTTTTATAATCACCACCTAAACAAGAGAGAAGGACAGGATAAATAAAATCTTCAAAGGATATAAATTTATTTGTGAAAAAAAAACACCCACCACACTCTTGGGCCAATTTGTTACGTTGATCCACATTCAAATTTGGATTTTTCACCTCAATTTGACATTCGTTGGCAATGTAGAGTATCAGTTCATTGCTGATATCATTGCCCAAGGATTTGAGTAAATATTTCATTAAATCTTGTTGGGCTTGGGCGGGGAAGAGCTAAAAAAAATATATTTATAATTCAAATTTATTTAAATTATTTTTTTTTTTTTTTTTGTTATAAAATACCTTGAGACCCTTTTCATATAGTCTGAGATCAACCAATAAAGTATTGATTTTCTCTTGCACACCTGCGTGAGTTTGTCCACTACCAGCCGCACTTTTTTGCAGGGTGATTTCATATAATTCCTGGGCCTTTGTTAAGGCCAATTGGTTAAGTTGTCTATAAAGAAAAATATCAAAATAAATTAAAAAAAGAAAGTAAAGAAAGATTTTCTTGAATCGATTACTTACTCATGATACAGGCTGGCAATATCCTCATTCAAATCATCAATGCCCAGTGACGAAGTTTCCTTTTCCAAGATTTTGACAATGTCATTAATGGTGACCAATTCCAATTGTTTTTTGGCACCACTGTTACCACCACTACCTCGGGTATTGGTGCCAACATCTTCATCATCATCACTGTCGAAATCATTTTTACCACCCTTCTTACCGCCACGTGGGTGTTTCTTGGTAGATTTTGTTTTAGTTTCACGGCCCTGGGAACCACCACCAGCCTTACCAGAAGCGGCCTTTTTACGTCGTTCATCACGTTTATCCAATTTATCATCGTCATCATCATCACCACCACGACGTTGGGCAGATTTTGCAGCCAATGCCTTGGTCGCAATATATTGCTGATAACTGCCATTGTCCACCGAAGTCTTGGCCTTGGTGCAGGCCAATTCACGACATGGCTGTGTTAATTCTTCCAAATATTGTGGGGTAAATACAACTGATGATCCCGAATTGGCACCAATCAGCACAAAATTAGGTAACGCCGAACTATTTTTAGCCATAATGGCCTCGAAGAGCTCTTCCCTATCCGAAGATGTCATATTGGAAGGCAACAATGTGGATAAATCAACAAATTGTTTAGCAGCCGAAAGGGCAGGCATAACAGTCAATTCAATCAGCTTCGAACTGACAGCGCAACGTTTCAAATATACCAATTCCTCATCGGGAAATTGTTTTGTAATAAATTGTTTGGCATTTGTGATGCCCAGCTTGTTGATGGCATCATATTCCAAGAAACCATTTTGACGATAGAAATTATTAACCCAATCCGACTGCATTTTAGCATAAACATTGGGAACATATTGAGCATTAGCCAATTTCGATGTAACATGGCCTGCGGGGTTTATTTCATCCACAAGAGTATGGAATATCTTTTGTTGTATATTAATTTGCTGCAATATAACCGATACATTTGTGGGTCTGGTCAAGGCAGCCAAGGCGCCACGTATTTTGGCTTTACATCTTTGCAGATAGGCTTGGGTAAAGAATACACGAGGATTTGAGGGATCTTGTCGTCCCTTGATTATTTTACCCAAATGTTTTTCCAAAACATCTCTTTGCAAGAAATCTGAGGGGAGATCAAATTGTTCTGTCAAATCATTGACAGATATTTCACCTTTTTGGGCCAATTTTTCATTAATTTCCTGTGCAATATAGGTGATGTAATCCTCGTCTATCAATTGGCCCAATATGTGATGTATACTTG
Organism: Musca vetustissima; assembly: GCF_032173495.1. Classification (NCBI taxonomy): domain Eukaryota; kingdom Metazoa; phylum Arthropoda; class Insecta; order Diptera; family Muscidae; genus Musca; species Musca vetustissima. The sequence goes on from NW_026886224.1 coordinate 654,489, forward strand.
GATTTTCCAAGGCAATCTTCTTGGCCACCTCCTCAATCTGTAAATAAATTATATTTTAATACCTATGAAACAATACTGACGGTCTTAGGTACTTACCCTACTCAAATCCACATTTAAATTTTTGCTAACTTCCACCAAATTTACACGACCACCATTGGCATACAGCTCATCCTGTACCTCACGTTCCAAATGCTCGGGTGTAATATACTCTTTACCGTCATTTGTAAATACCACTTCAATTAATTTCTTTTCCAGCAACAAGGTTACAATTTCAACACAATTGTGTTCGGATAATCTAGATTCCGAGAAGTGGTTAAAAAATAAATTATAAATACACTGTTCCTTATTGAGTTGGCACTTTGAAACACGGTAGCCGACCGTCGTATGTCAACTTACTTTTGCAGCGTCGACGTTAGCTGAGCCTTTTGGAAATCGGCTGCCAATCGTTTAACTTCATCCCAATCTGTTGACATTTTGTTTATTTTTATTTATTGAACGCGATTTTAATAAAATTATAGTATAATTTATATAAATTTAAAGGAATTTTAATGTTTTTTTAACCGAAATGAAACCAACAGAGCCAACAGAGAGCTAAAACTGTAACGTCAACACTCTCGAACAGCTGTTGTTTAGAGTTGTGTAGTTCATAAATGGAATAGTTCAATTGAATGCTTCACTGAAGAGAACTACTGAATTAGTATTTTATTTGCATGGAATGTATTTGTGGTATTCTTTTATGGTCTGTTCCCGTACTGCAAGAATGTACTCGATTTTACTATTTTCTTCGATATTATAAAGGAAAAAAGTGTTATCGGAGTAAAAAATAGTAGATTCTTGCAATACGGGAACAGGCCATTAATAATTTAAGGGGACCTCCCCCATTCTCGATTTTAAATTTTCAAGATTTTCATTGTCTTCGCTCCAAAATTAAGAAAATGGTGGACCTTTGAAATTTTATTTGGAAATTGGCATATTTTTGACCACACAGTAAGTTAAAAAATAAGGAAGTTCTTCACCGATTAACTTTATCCTAGTTCATACGATAGCTATACACCAGAGAAACGTGTCAAAATTTGGAACTGATAGAATTATTATTTTTTGAGTTATTGTGCCCGCCATTCGTAAAACACTGCTTCGCGGAAAAATGCGTTTAAAGTTTGAGAATCACTCTTGCCGTCACTTGATGCTGACACAATAAATCGACTTGAAGAGTTCTTGAGATTTTTACTTGAAATTTTGTAAAAAATTTCGCTTAATTTGCCAAGTGTTTTATCTAACGAACTGGACGAGATTATAGTTTATCATCGAATACAAATTCGAGCGAAAATTGGTTTAAAGATTTCGTTTTTATACAACAGCCAGCCAAAAATGATTTATAGATATTTTTAGACGGTGTCTACATATGGGTGCATGGTCCTATACCTTCTATTTTAAATAGAAAGTGGAGTAGTTGGAGGAGGAGTTAAATAATAAAAAAAAAATAATAAATTAAATGAGTTAAAAATATTTCTCCAATGATTTTAATTTGTTTAAAAAATTGATCGATTCCAAAACATAAAGTCCAATAAAATTTAAACGTGAGCACTCACAGTATTGAGTTAGAGTATAGAAGGAAATTGCAGAATACCTATGAAATTGGCGCCCAACATAACCAATGAAGTGCTTTATTGAAATTTCAATTACCTCTTTAGACTCGGACAGTCATGGCATTGCCTAGGGTCTAGGAGGAAATTGCAGAATGCCTATGAATCCAAGACAGCCGAATCGAAATTGGCGAACAACATAACCAATAAAGTGCTTCTTGAAATTTTTGGATTCTTGGAAAAATATTCTTTAAAAAATTCATTCCTCGCCAATTCTTGGTGCTTGAAAAAATATGTTTTAAAAAATACATGCCTCTTTGGATATTCAGGTCTATTTTGGGTTCTTGAAAAATCCACGCCTATTTTGGGTTTTTGAAAAAATATTGTTTGAAAATTTCAATATTTTTATTATATATTTATACCTCAATAATCCAAAATCTTTCGGAAGGCATTCTTCCAATTAAATTAATCTAATAGGGTTACCGAGATCGACTTTTTTGGGTGCTTGCAAAAAATAGTCTTTAAAAAAACCACGCTTATTTTGGGTGATTAAAAAAATATTCTCTAAAAATTCCACGACTATTTTCGGTGCTTGAAAAATATTCTTAAAAAATTAACATATTTGATGATGTTTTCTAAAAATCAACGTCTATCCATGGTTTATTAAAAATATATTATTAAAAAAAATTAACTAATTATATCGAATTATATTCAATTTCAATATTTTTATTATATTTATTATTTTTAATAACTCAAATAATCCAAAATCTTTCTGAAGGCATTCCTCCCAATAAATTAATCTATTAGGGTTAACTAGATCGACTTTTAAACTAATCGAAGAACAACATTTGTTATCGATAGTGCTGCCATTATCGCCGACCTGTGGTATCCCTAAACGTCAAATCTCCCTATGTCCCTTTCTCAACAAAACGCTCTACTTCTTCATCCCATTCGTAAATTTTCTATTTCTCCACTATGTGTTTCTTCTTTATCGGGCATTTTTTCTTCTCTCTCCCATTTGTAGCAGAACGTTGGAACGTTTTTAATTTGCGAAAGGCATCATTCACAATACATTCAGTTATTGGGAAGAATCCTTGCTGTGCAGTACATTTGGCCGTAGTGGAAAAAAATTCATTTTCTTTTATATATTTTTTTATTTGAATATATGTATATACATATATTCGAATATTTTTTGTACAAAATTTCAACAATAATTAATAAGAAATTTAAAAAAAATCTAATTGGAATGACGGAAGTGGTGCGAAAACAGATAATTTAAATAATTCCCTTTGGCATGAATAAAAAATTTTAAATTTTGCAATAACAACAACAACGAGGAGACGGAAGAAAGAATAAAACGGAAATAATGTCTATTGCAAAATTATTTGTTAAAGTTTTTGGTGAAGATATTTTTAAAACTCAAAATCAGCAAGATGTAAATGGAGATGGCGAGGATGAGGAGGGTAAACGGAGTTCAACAGGAGCAGCTGGTCCCGGTGGCAGTGGTGGCGGCATTAGTTCATGTGATAATGGTGGCCTTACATTACCCGAGTAAGTGTTTACTCAATGTGCTGTAATTTATCCTTGTCATCCTTTCTAAATTTAGCCAATTATCTTATTGCAGACAAATGGTCTTGGTGAAGTCATGGCTAAAGGGAAAGCTAGACGACATCGATGCCAGCTGTCAAGATGCCATCGCACAGCAACAATTGGAAATGCGGTCAAGGCTGGGACCGGAATTCGTAATATTCGATATTGATTTTTCATCAACGGTGCGCATAGCCAACGACCGTTTAACGGTTCGGTCACAGGGTAGCTTCAATACCATTAAGGCAAATGTTTGCGTTTTCGGCGGTCGTTGGATGTATGAGGTAATTGTCCTAGTTCTCGGTTCAGTTCGGTTCTAGTCTAGTAGTGTTATTGTTATGATTGTTTATTGATGCCGTCGTCGTGTCGTTTGGGCCCGAGACGCACAGACACACACACACACGACAAGAATCAATGACCTTTCCTACTCTGCTTTGATTTGAGTGGGGAGGTAGGCTTTTTCGTACGAACAAACGAACACATGCCGCATGCTTCCTCCTCACTGCACTGCAGTGCTGGCTGGTGTGAGATGTAAACAAAACAAAAACTAATCAAAAACTACTTTCACTTTCTTTGTTATTTTTATTTATGATTTCCTTTTTCACATTTTTCTGCTTTCCTTTTGCAGGTCCAACTACACACCAAAGGAGTGATGCAAGCGGGTTGGTGTTCCAAAAAATGTGTCTTCAATGAAAACAGCGGTGTGGGAGATTCAAAACTTAGCTATGGCTATGATGGCAGCAAACAACAAAGTTGGCATATATCAACGGCAAAGTAAGTGTGAGGATGTGGAGACTAGGAAAATGATGATGGGTTCAAAGAAAACATTAATTTTGGGGTCACGTAAATTTGTAGTAGTTTCCGGGTATCTCCAACTACTGATTAATGGGGGAGAAATTTTTTTTGGTGGAATTGCTGATTAAGCAGATAAGAATTTGCGAAAAAAAGTTTTCCAATTAATTTAAAAATTGTTGGGGTAGGGAAAGAAGCCAGGAAAGTTTTCGATATTTTAATAGGAGAACATGGAAGCATTTAATTGATTTTCGCATATTTTTTTAAATATTTCCTGGGAGCGCCAATTGTAAAATTATGAATTTCAAACAAAAACCGTAGCATACTTTCAGGCGGAAAAAAAATTCTGCTTGGATTTTAAAATAACATTCCAATTGGAAAAGCTAAAAACAGAAGTTAGCCGTTTTCCTTATAGAAGATCAAAACTCCTTGTGAAGGTCCTTGAAAAATATTCTTCAAAAAACCCACGCCTTGCGTAGGTCCTTGAAAATATCCTTTAAAAAATCCACGCCTTTGTTTGTTGGTTTTAAAAATCCATTTTTTTTTACTTGCTGCAAAAAATAGTTTTTTACAAGATCCTAATCTTTTTAATTTATTTTTCAAACCCATTTTCATTTCCTTTTTTCCAGATATGGTGAAAAGTGGCAAGTTGGTGATATTATCGGCATTACCTTGGATATTGAAAATGAAGAGATCACCTATTATCGTAATGGCATTTCAATGGGTGTGGCATTTTCGAAATTGGAAAAAGGTCCGGGCATTACATTTTTCCCAGCCATCTCATTGGGCTACAATCAAAGTGTACAGGCAAATTTTGGCAATAATCCTTTTAAATATCCAGTGGCCAATTATATGCCCCTAATGGCGGAGCCAATTGTGCAATTAAAAAAATCGGAATTGTTATTAAATTATTTAGTGAATATGTCAACCATAGTGGCGAGATATAATTGTGAAAAGGCCAAGAAGATGAAAGAAGATAAATTGTCAACTAAGAAGACCGTCTATGTGGTCTTTTGCACATTGATTATAGAATATTTATCGCCATTGCTATTCAATAGCTATATTATTGAGAGTAAACTATTGCAGACCATAAGGCAGTTGGGGCAAAGGAGGTAGGTTGATTTTGTTTTATTTATTTTTTTAATTTGAAATAATTTCTTTTTTTGTTTTCCTTTTAGATGTGAAAGCGATAGTGTGCAACCTGGCCACTCGGAAAGTCCCTTGGGTGCTTTATTGGATATTTTGTGGAATTATTTGGAGGTGGAGGAAATGAAATTTATTTTGAAAAAATTGGCAAATTCATTGCTTTGTGAATACACACAAACCAATAAGGGTTTGGATTATGGCCAACAATGTGAGGCCTTGCAGACACTCATTGGTCTATGCAATCACAAGCGCTGCCGTAAAATATATTTGGAATTTAAGTTTTTCAAGAAGCATTTGTAAGTATTCAATTTTTTACAATATAAATTCCTTTTTTAACGCCTACTTTTCCCCTCCTTACAGCTTAGCCTTATTAATGTATATTCGCCCACCGGAATTCACATTCATGCAGTTCCTTATACCCGATCACTTGGCCTGGACGGAGGGTATTGGTGGTCCCAAACATAAATATATGTCTATGGTGGAGAAAATTGCCAAATCTACAGAATTGGTTTATGTCCTACAAAAGACCCTATTGTTGACTTTACTTATAAATGATGATGGTGATGCCGTGACAGCCTCAAGTCGTAAAATTTTCCTGGCCAAACTGCGTCGATATGTTATGGATTTGAGTATGGAACAAAGGGTATGAGACACGTTAATTACAAAAATTAAAATAAAATGTTAATAATTTTATTTCTTTTGAAGCCCTTCCACTCCATATTTTTTATGCAATCCAGCATTTTACATCCCATTGAGAGTACGGTGGCTTTGGCCTTTATTTGCATACTCATCGATGTCACAAAAACGGCCTTTGAAAAAGAAATGATCGGCATGCCAGTGGAAATATTACCGCGCTATTTTTATGATGGTAGTTTTGAATATCAACATTTTGATCGTGTCGGTGGGGTGTTGTCACATTTGCGCAAGGTGCATCGCAATGATATTCAACAGCATTTGGGTATGGAGAGAACATTGGAATTGTTGGAAGATGATCGTATGATAGCGGATTTAAGTGAGTAGAGAAAATGAAGCAAGAGAATATTTTTTTTAATTCAGTGAAAGAGGCCAAGAAGACCTCTAAAAGAAGACTAGAAGTTATACATTCTTGAAGACCAGAATTCCTTTCTATCGCAAACCAGATGATCTTCTTATAGCATACGTAAATGTCTTCTCAAAGAAAACGGGAAAGGTTTACAAGACGATCTTCTTTTAGCAGACCAGAAAGTTATCCTTTAGAATACCTGAAGATGTATAGGAGATCAAAAGGTCTTCTTATATGGAATCAGAAGGTCTTCTTATAGGAGATCAGATGGTGTTCTAATAGGAGATCAGAAGGTGTTCTTATAGGATATCAGAAGGTGTTATTTTATGAGACCAGAAGGTCTTCTTATAGAAGACTAAAAGCTCCCCTCATAGAAGACCAATTGGTCTTCTTATAGAATATCAAAATGTCTTGCTTTAGAAGACCTGTAGGTCTTTTCACAGAAGACAAGAAGATATTTTCATAGAAGTCCAGAAAGTTTTCTCGTAGAATACTAGGATGTATTCTCGTAGAAGACTAGTATGTCTTTCGATAGAGGTCCAGAAGGTATTTTTAAAGAAGACCGATAGGCCCAAACGACTGGAATATCTTCCAATAGAAGGTTTCCTTATAGAAGACCTGAAGGTCGTCTCATAGAAGACTTAAAGATCTTCTCATAGATGAACACCAGGTTTTTTTATAGAAGGTCATGAGAATAGAATCCCACTAGGTCCTCTCATAGAAGAAGAGACCAACAGGTTTTCCTTTAGAAGACCTCTAGCTGTTCTCAAGAATGTCTAGAAAGTCTTCTCACCAAAAAATATTACTAAAAAATAAGTGGCTCTTGGGCTTCGAAAAAATACTCCTAAGAAATTAGCGGTTCTGGGACTTCAAAAAAATATCTTCCAATAGAAGGTTTCCTTATAGAAGACCTGAAAGTCGTCTCATAGAAGACTTAAAGGTCTTCTCATAGAAAATATCCTTTTAAAAGATTCGTGATTTTTTGGGCTTCAATTTTTTTTAAAATCCGCTCTTTCTTGAACTTCGAAAAATAATTTTGCAAAAATCCACTCTTAGACTTTGAAAAAATATTCCTTAAAAATTCACGTTTGCTTGGGCTTAAAAAAAATATTCATTTAAAAAATTCACGCCTAGGGTTATCTGAACAAAAATTCATTTCAAAAATTCACGCCTAGGGGTTCCTAAAAAAATATCCATTTCAAAAATCTACGCCTAGGAATTCTTAAAAAATATTCATTTCAAAAATCCACGCCTACGGGTTCTGGAAAAAACATCCATTTCAAAAATCCCTAGGGGTTATTGAAAAAATATTAATTTAAAAAATCCTCGGCCAGGGTTCTTGAGAAAATAAAGAATCCACATCATGGGGATCTTGAAAAATATTGAAAAATCCAGACCTAAGGATTCTTGAAAAAATATTCATTTAAAAAATCCAGGCCAATGGCTGAAAGAGTCTCTTGAAAAATAAATTCATTAAAAAATCTACGCCTATGACTCAAGGTGTTCTTGAAAAAAAAAAAATAATTTTTGTTGTCTCTTTCCAGCTGGTGAATCATTAAATTCCGTCTCCATTGTTAGCCGTCCAATTGGGTATGTACTATTGGAATATCTTTGGAATCCATGCACAAAATGTTCAATATGTGCAAATCAATTTTTTATAATCGACAGAAATTCAACAGCATTTACAACCTTCCTGAATCCGCGAATAAATCAGGTGTTTGAAGTCAAACCTGGTAATAGCAGAACTGATGCTTCCCTATATGATTTATTGGATCTATGTGTCTTATATTATTATTGTGTGGGCCATAAATATATTGTTAAAGTGAGTTAGCATCAGAAAATTTCCAATATTTGAAAAAAAAAAAATCAAATTTTTAATTTTCTCCTTCCTTAGATCGCCTCTGTACGCGATGAAATAGCTGCCTTAAATGATGTCCTTCTAGAAACTAAATATTATCGTGAAGATGTTGAAAAGAAGTTACAGGTGTTGGAAGATCATGCCAGTGTTTGCATGGATGAACAGCATACGCATGTGGTATCGGAATTGAGAACCAAATTTAGTCAAAGGGAAAATGTTTTTGCGGTAAGTCGTGAAAAGAGTTAAAAAAAAGAAGAAATTAAGAGAAAAAAATAATTTTTCTTTTGTTTATTAAAGAAACGTTCTATTGAATTGGCACGCAAGCAGGCTTGGTATCGTGCAGTGGCATTGGGCCCCAAAAGACGTTCGCTGTTGATATGGCTGCTGGATAAGGCCCTAAAGACTTTAAATGTAAGTTCGGAAAAAAATTCTTCTTGAGAATTTAATATTTTTATTTTCTTTTCCAGGCCTCCTCCCATGAGGGTCCCCTATTTGCATTTGTTCCTGAGGTTTATATTAACATTCTACCCATCCTTTTGGATACCGTTATGGATTTCAGTAATCATGATTTAGTTGTGCAATTTGAAATGCAAGATTCCGAGGGAGTTATAAATGCAGTTGCGAATTTTTTGAGTTTACATTCCGCGGATCCTCGAATTGTATTGGCTTCGTGTAAGGATTCTTTGTTACAGGCTTTGGGTACCTTGACATGTCACAAGGCGGGTATTCAAGCCCTTGAGAGGGCACCAATGAAAAGGTAAAGTAAAAAATTTGAATTAAGAATATTTCAAAATTTATTTATTTTCAGTCAAATGGCCCTGGTCAATGCCCTGCTGCGACCCTATGAAAGTCGTGCCTGGGGCCAAAGTAATTGGTTAATATTACGTTTCTGGTTGGGTCAAGGTTTTGCCTATCGTGATGCCCGTCAACCCTGTGTTTGGCAGGGCGGCAATTCTCCCATGCATTTTGGCCTGTGTCGTTCACGTTCCAAAAATGAAACACATACCGGTCTGCTGCACAACATTGCACCGGCAAATCCGTCCAAACATTATCAAGATTTGATTGGATCGAAATTAAGTGAAGATGAGCCCTTTGCTACGGCATTTTTAAACTCCGTACTAAGTCAATTGAATTGGGCATTTTCGGAATTTATATTATTACTGCAGGAGGTAAGTGGAATTTTTCGATCTATAAATTCGTTGATTATTTTCTGTTTTTTTCTCCAGATCCAAAACACCGCCCACCGTCAGGAGAATACCAAATTCGAGCCAAAACAATTGAAAATCTGTTCCATGTGTTTTGAGTTGACCGTCTCGTTGATGCGTTGTTTGGAAATGATAATAACCGTGGCGCCAGATATATTCCATGATCCCTGTCGGGCCAATAGTGATTTGGTTTTAAATCGTGTCTGCCAGTTGATAAGTCAGGTGTTGTCACGCGTCACAGTCCCACCGGGCTGCTTTCAATTTGTTGTCGACATGTGTTCATCCTCGTTGAATGCAGTAACCCATTTTCCCATTATCACTGCAGCATTGGGTATTCTTTTGGCCCTGTTCAAGGATGAAATAGATAATGATAAAAATCCATCCAAGGTAAGTACGAGAATACTTTTAAAGGGTCCAAAGAGTTGTAGAGATTCTGAAGAATATTTTTTTAAGAATCCGAAGAAGCCACAGGCGTGGATTTTTTAAATGAATATTTTTTAAGAAGCCATAGGCGTGGATTTTTTAAATTAATATTTTTTAAGAAACCATAGGCGTGGATTTTTTAAATGAATATTTTTTTAAGAAGCCATAGGCGTGGATTTTTTAAATGAATATTTTTTCCAAGAAGCCATAGGCGTGGATTTTTTAAATGAATATTTTTTCCAAGAAGCCATAGGCGTGGATTTTTTAACCGAATCCTTTTTTTAAGGAGCCATAGGCGTGGATTTTTTAAATGAACATTTTTTCAAGAAACCATGGGAGTGGATTTTTTTAATGAAAATTTTTTCAAGAAGCCATAGGCGTGGATTTTTTAAATGAACATTTTTGGATTTTTTAACCGAATATTTTTCAAGAAGCCATAGGCGTGGATTTTTTAAATGAACATTTTTTCAAGAAGCCATAGGCGTGGATTTTTTAAATGAACATTTTTCAAGAAGCCATAGGCGTGGATTTTTTAAATGAACATTTTTTCAAGAAGCCATAGGCGTGGATTTTTAATTGAACATTTTTTTCAAGAAGCCATAGGGCTGGATTTTTATATGAACATTTTTTCAAGAAGCCATAGGCGTGGATTTTTTAAATGAACATTTTTTCAAGAAGCCATAGGCGTGGATTTTTTAAATGAACATTTTTTTTCAAGAAGCCATAGGCGTGGATTTTTTAAATGAACATTTTTTCAAGAAGCCATAGGCGTGGATTTTTTAAATGAACATTTTTTCAAGAAGCCATAGGCGTGGATTTTTTAAATGAACATTTTTTCAAGAAGCCATAGGCGTGGATTTTTTAAATGAACATTTTTTCAAGAAGCCATAGGCGTGGATTTTTTAAATGAATATTTTTTCAAGAAGCCATAGGCGTGGATTTTTTTAATGAAAATTTTTTCAATAAGCCATAGGCGTGGATTTTTTTAATGAAAATTTTTTCAAGAAGCCATAGGCGTGGATTTTTTAAATGAACATTTTTGGATTTTTTAACCGAATATTTTTCAAGAAGCCATAGGCGTGGATTTTTTAAATGAACATTTTTTCAAGAAGCCATAGGCGTGGATTTTTTAAATGAACATTTTTTCAAGAAGCCATAGGCGTGGATTTTTTAAATGAACATTTTTTCAAGAAGCCATAGGCGTGGATTTTTAAATGAACATTTTTTTCAAGAAGCCATAGGCGTGGATTTTTTAAATGAACATTTTTTCAAGAAGCCATAGGCGTGGATTTTTTAAATGAACATTTTTTCAAGAAGCCATAGGCGTGGATTTTTTAAATGAACATTTTTTCAAGAAGCCATAGGCGTGGATTTTTTAAATGAACATTTTTTCAAGAAGCCATAGGCGTGGATTTTTTAAATGAACATTTTTTCAAGAAGCCATAGGCGTGGATTTTTTAAATGAACATTTTTTCAAGAAGCCATAGGCGTGGATTTTTTAAATGAACATTTTTTCAAGAAGCCATAGGCGTGGATTTTTTAAATGAACATTTTTTCAAGAAGCCATAGGCGTGGATTTTTTAAATGAACATTTTTTCAAGAAGCCATAGGCGTGGATTTTTTAAATGAACATTTTTTCAAGAAGCCATAGGCGTGGATTTTTTAAATGAACATTTTTTCAAGAAGCCATAGGCGTGGATTTTTTAAATGAACATTTTTTCAAGAAGCCATAGGCGTGGATTTTTTAAATGAACATTTTTTCAAGAAGCCATAGGCGTGGATTTTTTAAATGAACATTTTTTCAAGAAGCCATAGGCGTGGATTTTTTAAATGAACATTTTTTCAAGAAGCCATAGGCGTGGATTTTTTAAATGAACATTTTTTCAAGAAGCCATAGGCGTGGATTTTTTAAATGAACATTTTTTCAAGAAGCCATAGGCGTGGATTTTTTAAATGAACATTTTTTCAAGAAGCCATAGGCGTGGATTTTTTAAATGAACATTTTTTCAAGAAGCCATAGGCGTGGATTTTTTAAATGAACATTTTTTCAAGAAGCCATAGGCGTGGATTTTTTAAATGAACATTTTTTCAAGAAGCCATAGGCGTGGATTTTTTAAATGAACATTTTTTCAAGAAGCCATAGGCGTGAATTTTTTACATGAAAATTTTTTCAAGAAGCCATAGGCGTGAATTTTTTAAAAGAACATTTTTTCAAGAAGCCATAGGCGTGGATTTTTTAAATGAACATTTTTTCAAGAAGCCATAGGCGTGGATTTTTTAAATGAAGAAGTTTTTTCAGAGACCCAGAAAACTTTTTTTTTTTTCAGGGACTCAGAAAACTTTATTTTTTGGAGAACCTTGAGGGACCTGAAAGCTTAATTTTTTGTGAACAGCTTTTCAGGAACAAAGAGCTCCGATTTTTATCAATGGTACTTTAAGCTTTATTTTTTTAGAAACTATTTTTTCCAGGAACCTACAAATCTTTATTTTTTTAGAGAATATTTTTTGAAAGACCTAAAAAGATTTGGTTTTTATAGAATATTTTCATGGACCTAGAAAGCTTTCGTTTTTTTAATATTTTTGCAGGGACCACGTAATCGTTTAGTTTTTAAAGAATATTTTTCAGGGACTTTGAAAGCTTTAATTTCCTAGAGAATATTTTTTAGCTTAAAAGCTCAATTTTTTGGGAGTAGTAGATTTTTTCAGGGACGGAAAGCTTTGATTTTGGAGTAGTTCATGTATTGTTGTTTATGATATGATTAAGTGATATTCTGTTAATTTTAAGCTTTTGGAGTGGTCCATGTAATGAAGTTTTTGGAATCGCTCATGGCCCTTTGTGCTAGGTTCTCGTTTATGAAATAAAATTGAATTGAAAATTGATTTTTCATTCTTGGACATATAAAGCTATCTACTTGGAGAGAATAATTTTGCGTAACCTAGAAAGCTTTTCCAACAATTTTCCTTTTTCAGGTCACCCGAGTCTGTCGTGCCCTTCTGACTGATCCCAGCTTCCAGTTTGCCAATTTGGAATTTGCTTTGGGCGAAATTAAGACACCCATTTTACAACAAAGTGAAATTCCCCGAGGCAATTTTGATCCATCTACTCGGGCCCATATTGATCCACTGACTAACGATGTGCGAATACCACAGCCAACTACCTCCAGCCTTAAGAAGATAAGGGCCGATCCTCCAATACTGAAATTTAGTCTGAATGATTGTGAGTACTTTCGAATACAATATTTTGGATTATTTTATAATTTTTTTTATTCAAAAGTTCCCAGTCATGTCACCAGCGAAGAAATTGAAAAAGTCAAAACGCTTATTGATTTGCTAAAAGCCAAACAATCACTGCTGTCGGATATAACATTACCCTCAGAAGATTCATTGTGTCCAATTTGTTGTGCCAAACCGATAGCGGTGCTATTCACGCCCTGCAAACATCAATCGTGTAGCAATTGTATTCTGCAACATCTAATGAATTCGAAAGTTTGTTTCTATTGTAAGACACCGATACAGACCATAGAGGCCTCAGATGGTTCAATTATTTATCACAATGCGGAATATTTACAAACGCCGGCGGCCATATTTTAGGAACTTGAATTTGAAAAGATTTTTTTTCGAAGGAGTAAAGGAAAATACAGAATCATGCAAATGACCCACCCTTTTTAAAAAGAAAAAAAAAAAAAATAATAATAGATTACAATCTCATAAATTTATTCTAGTCATTTATTTATTTCTAAATTAAAATAATTGTTCATTATTATTAATAGTATTAGAATTTTTTTATTATTATTATTATAATTAGTGCTGCTGAATATGAAGCAAAAAACAAACAAACATACATACCTTTCAACACTGCCTAAAATTTTTGTTACAAATTGGATATTTTATCCATTATTTATTTTTTATTGAAATTTGATTATTGTTAAGCATTTATTATTATTTTTTGAAACAAAAATAGCATGATTATAGTTTTGAAAACTTGAATACAACAAATTATTGCATTTATTATTACTGACTGTAAATAAGTATTTTTTATTATATAAACTAAACAGAAAAACGGATCTTTTACACAAATTTATCAAATTCTAAACAAAGAATCGAAAAAATGAAAAGCAACCGCCACATATTATAATTATACATTAAAAAGAAAATATACAATATTTTGCTTGCAAAGCTTTTTTAAAAATAAATTAATAATTATTTTCCCATACAAAAACAAAAAATCAATAAAACTGCCATTGGTAAAAAAAAGCTATTGAAATTTATCATATACATCGAATATCACTTTATTTTTATTTTATCTTTCAGAAGATTGCAGACCTGATGTCGGTGAGCGGTGCCTAAAAGTCCTGAACAATTTTGACGTATTTGCATTTAAAGTTGTTTTGAAATTGAACATAATTTGGAGAATGATTTATTCACACGATTGCTGATCTAATGGCAGTGAGGAGTGCCAAAAAGTCTTGAACTTTGGAAGAATTGGGTAAAAAAATTCTTTAATTTAATATAACTTTATTTTGATTTGTTTTCTTTTTTTGAAGGTTGCAAATCAGATGAAAATGAAGGCTGCCGTAAATTTTTGACATATTTGCATTTAAAGTTGTTTGGAAAATCTTCTGATTTGAACGGAAGTTCGTAGATTATTTAAAGAATATTTTTTGAAGGCTCTCCGTAAAGCGTAGATTCCACTTCCCTTTCTGCTTGAACCATCAGCTGGTTCGCTTTTTTATGCCTTCTGGTCTGGGGCATCTTCATCCATTCTCACAACATGACCTAGCCAACGTAGTTGCTGCAGCTCAATACGTCTAACAATGTCAATGTCCGAGAATATATGGTGCAACTCATGGTTCATTCGACGCCGATATTCACCGTCAACGCAGATCGGCCCGTAGATCTTTCGGAGAATTTTTCTCTCAAACACTCCAAGAGCTGCCTCATCTGCTTGCGTAGGTACCCATGCTTCGGATCCATATAACAGCACGGGTAGTATCAGCGTCTTGAGAGTTAGTTTGGTCTGGCGGGAGGTGGCCTTGCTTTTGAGTTGTTTGCTCAGACCATAGTAGCATCTGTTGGCCAACTCTATCCTTCTCCGAATTTTAAAAGTGATGTCATTCGTTTTATTTATGGCGGTACCAAGGTATATAAAATCTTTAACTACCTCGAAGCTGTAGCTCTCAAGTTTCACAGTTGATCCCAGTCTACTGGACGTCTTGTGCGTCGATACCATCAGCTTGGTCTTCTCGCCGTTTACTGCCAGACCTATTTTGGCAGACTCCTTCTCAATTTGTTCAAAGGTGGCTGTTACCGCTCCCAATGTTCGACCCATTATGTCGATGTCATCGGCGTAGGCGAGTAACATGTGTTGTTTGGTGTACAGGGTGAAATTTCTGTTCACTTTTGCCTTCCGTATGACCTTTTCCAGCAGGATGTTGAAAAGGTCACACGACAAACTGTCATCTTGTCTGAATCCTCGTTCGGTATTGAAGGGCTCCGAGACTTCCTTTCCTACTTTAACTGCTGACCTTGTACCACTTAAAGTTATCCTGCATAGCCGTATTAATTTTGCAGGAATGCCGTACGTAGACATGGCTTTAAACACCTTTGAACGGATAGGGCTTTATAGTCGACAAATAGGTGGTATGTGTCGATGTGTTTTTCGTGGGTATTTTCCAGGATTTGGCGCAGAGTGAAAATCTGGTCAATGGTGGATTTGCCAGGGCTGAAGCCGCAGTGGTATGGTCCAATGATGTCATTGACCATTGGCTTCAGTCGTTCACACAGCACACTGTATAGCACTTTATATGCGATGGGAAGGAGACTTATTCCTCTATAGTTGGCACATATCGTCTTGTCTTCTTTCTTGTGCACGGGACACAGAATGCTGAGGTTCCAATCATTGGGCATGCATTCCTATAGCCAAATTGTATTAATCAGATGGTGCATGCTCCTGACCAGCATCTGACAACCAGTCTTGAATAGTTCGGCTGGTAACCCATCGGCACCTGCTGCTTTATTATTCTTCAGTCGATTGATTGATATTCTGACTTCATCTTGGCTAGGTGGTATACACTCTATACCGTCATCTCTTTTGATACCAGAAGCTTTTCAAAATGCTCTTTCCAGCTGTCTTATCTGTCACCAGGTTTGCTTCTTCATCTCTACAGGAGGATGTGCCTGCACCAAAGCCTTCGGTTTGCTGTTTTACTCGTTGGTAAAATTTCCGGACTTTATTCTGACTCCTGTACATCTCGATTTGCTCACGCTTACGTTTTTCTTGTTCTTCCTTCCTTTTTTTCCTGAAAACACGTTTCTCCTCTATACCCTATGCCCTATACGCTGGGGTTTTCACATCAGTAGCATTACGACCCTCCGGGGGGGTTACCATGGGTCTCTTGGTACCTATTGCTGCAGTGATTTCTAGGCTCTTCAAGGCGTAGATTATTTAAAGAATATATTTTCAAGGCTCTTCAAGGCGTAGATTATTTAAAGAATATATTTTCAAGGCTCTTCAAGGCGTAGATTATTTAAAGAATATTTTTTCAACGCTCTTCAAGGCGTAGATTTTTAAAAGATTATTTTTTCAACGCTCTCCAAAGCGTGGATTTTTAAAAGCAGATTTTTCCAAAGACCTCCAAGTCGTGGATTTTTAAAAGCAGATTTTTTCAAAGACCTGCAGGGCGTGGATTTTTAAAAGTAGACTTTTAAGGCTCTTCAAGGCGTGGATTTTTAAAAGAATATTTTTTCAAGGCTCTCCAAGGCGTAGATTTTTAAAAGTAGATTTTTCCAAAGACCTCCAAGGCGTGGATTTTTAAAAGTAGATTTTTCCAAAGACTTCCAATGAGTCGATTTTTAAAAGTAGATAGATTTTTCCAAAGAATTCCAATGAGTCGATTTTTAAAAGTAGATTTTTCCAAAGACCTCCAAGGCGTGGATTTTTAAAAGTAGATTTTTCCAAAGACTTCCAATGAGTCGATTTTTAAAAGTAGATTTTTCCAAAGAATTCCAATGAGTCGATTTTTAAAATTAGATTTTTCCAAAGACCTGGATTTTAAAAGAATTTTTTTCTAATGTTGTCCAAGGCGTGGATTTTTAGAAGTATATTTTTCCAAAGATCTCTAAGGCGTGGATTTTTAAAAGTAGATTTTTCCAAAGACCTCTAAGGCGTGGATTTTAAGAAAAATAATTTTTCTAATGTTGTCCAAGGCGTGGATTTTTAGAAGTATATTTTTCCAAATATCTCTAAGGCATGGAATTTTAAAAGCAGATTTTTCCAAAGACCTCCCAAAGACTTCTAAGGCGTGGATTTTTAAAAGAATAATTTTCCAAAGACCTCCAAGGCCGGGGATTTTTAAAAGCAGATTTTTCCAAAGACCTCCAAGTCGTGGATTTTTAAAAGCAGATTTTTCCAAAGACCTCCAAGGCGTGGATTTTTAAAAGCAGATTTTTTTCAAAGTCCTCCAAGGCGTGGATTTTTAAAAGCAGATTTTTCCAATGTCTTCCAAGGCGTGGATTTTTAAATGCAGATTTTTCCAAAGACCCCCAAGGCCGTGGATTTTTAAAAGCAGAATTTTTTCAAAGACCTCCAAGACGTGGATTTTTAAATGCACATATTTTTTAAAGACCTCCAAGGCGTGGATTATTAAATGCAGATTTTTCCAAAGACCTCAAAGGCCGGGGATTTTCAAAAGCAGGTTTTTCCAAAGACCTCCAAGGCCGGGATTTTTTAAAAAATATTTTTCTACAAATAAAACACATTAATTTAATTTGTTTATAATTATTTTCTTTTTTATTTCCATTAAACAATTGGCAAGCCACTTTTATTTATTTTTTATTTGAATCCTTAAATTATTATTTTTTTTTTGCTTTATTTGTTTCCTTTTTTGACTATTGATTAAAAACATTTACACATCAACAATAATATTTGTGTTTAATTTAATAATAATAATAAATAAATAAAAACTTAATAATATCAATTATTAACATTATATAAAATATATATAAATTAGTCTCTGATTATATTAATTATTAATTTTTATTATTATTAATTAATAATTATAATTTAATAACAAGCAATATTTTTATTTTACGGGGTAAAATATATTTTTCAATTCGGATTTTATCACCTTAGATATGTGGGTATATGGGTTGAGAACTAAATTTTGAGGAGAGTAGAATGAGGGCTGCTGTAATTCATATTCAAGATTCCATTGCAGTTTCAGGCAACTCATCCTGTAACTATAAACAATAATATTGAAAATTTGTCCTATGAAAAAGTGACTAAGGAATTTTTGCATTACTATATATTATTTGAGACCAGATTTGAATTTCAATACCTAACATAAAAGTAAAGATTTATAATTATTCTAATAAATAACTCTATAGGCTTGGAGTCCAAAAAAGGCTTTGGTACTAACATTGGTGATGGCTGAATTTTTCTGAATCGAATTTCTTTGGTACTAAAATTGTTCTAATTTTTAATTCAAATTTTGAGATTTGGATTCAAAACACTGTATAGGTTTACATATATCCGTTATGCTCTTGAATCCAACTAGATTTATATATGGAATGCTCTAACTAATCAAGTCACATATCTGAGGCTTTGTTTTTATTTTGTGTCTAGTCAAACAACATGACCATGCCAGGATGGGGATATGTTAATAGGTGGGTCCTAACTATAACTACTTTACACAGTTTATTATTTAATTATTTTTTTATATAGAGAGCATGGATTATTAGGCTTACAGGGTGTACATAAATATTTGTCTTAATTTTTTTAAGTTTTTTTTTTTTTAATATTTTAAGTTCGTTTCAAAATTTTATTTAAATAAATTATTTATTTATATATTTTTTTGTTGTTATTATTGTAAATTGTTTATTTTTTATATATGAATATATATTGTCCTTTTGAGAGGTATACTAAAATAAGTTGTTTAGCTTAATTCCATAATTAGTTTGTATTCGAATTTAACTTTTTTGAAGGAGGAGTATAGATGTGTGTGCATATGAAATAAAAATTGAAGTTCTTTTAGGACACCGTCATTTTTCCAAAAGAAAAATAATATTTTTTCCTAAAAGAATAAAGACCTAAGGTTCCAAGGCGTGGATTTTTAAAAGAATATTTTTTCAAGGCGTGGATTTTTAAAAGAATATTTTTCCAAAGACCTTCAAGGCGTGAATTTTTAAAAGGATTTTTCCAAAGAAAGCAGGATTTTGAAAAAAAAAATTTTATTCCAAAGACCTCGAAGACAAAGACCTCGAAGGCGTGGATTTTTAAAAGCAGATTTTTCCAAAGACCTCGAAGGCGTGGATTTTTAAAAGCAGATTTTTCCAAAGACCTCGAAGGCGTGAATTTTTAAAAGCAGATTTTTCCAAAGACCTCGAAGGAGTGGATTTTTAAAAGAATATTTTTCCAAAGATCTCCAAGTCCTGTATTTTAAAAAGAATATTTTTCTAAAGACCTCCAAGGCGTGGATTTTTAAAATATTATTTTTTTAAAGACCTCCAAGGCGTGAATTTTTTAACGGAATATTTTTCCAAAGATCTCCAAGGCGTGGATTTTTAAAATATTATTTTTTCAAAGACCTCCAAGGCGTGAATTTTTTAACGGAATATTTTTCCAAAGATGTCCAAGGCGTGGATTTTTAAAAGCAGATTTTTCCAAAGACCTCCAAGACGTGGATTTTTAAAAACAGATTATTCCAAAGACCTCCAAGGCGTGAATTTTTTACCGGAATATTTTTCCAAAGATCTCCAAGGCGTGGATTTTTAAAAACAGATTTTTCCAAAGTACTCCAAGAATCTTTTTTCCAAAGACCTCCAAGGCGTGGATTTTTAAAAGAATATTTTTCCAAAGACCTCCAAGGCTTGGATTTTTAAAAGAATATTTTTCCAAAGACCTCCAAGGCGTGGATTTTTAAAAGAATATTTTTCCAAAGACCTCCAAGGCTTGGATTTTTAAAAGAATATTTTTCCAAAGACCTCGAAGGCGTGAATTTTTAAAAGCAGATTTTTCCAAAGACCTCGAAGGAGTGGATATTCCAAAGATCTCCAAGTCCTGTATTTTAAAAAGAATATTTTTCCAAAGATCTCCAAGGCGTGGATTTTTAAAATATTATTTTTTCAAAGACCTCCAAGGCGTGAATTTTTAAACGGAATATTTTTCTATAGATCTCCAAGGCGTGGATTTTTAAAAACAGATTTTCCAAAGACCTCCAAGAATATTTTTTTTTAAAGACCTCCAAGGCGTGGATTTTTGAAAGCATATTTTTCCAAAGACCTCCAAGGCGTGGATTTTTGAAAGAATATTTTTCCAAAGACCTCCAAGGCGTGGATTTTTGAAAGAATATTTTTCCAAAAAAACCCACGAAAAACACATCGACACATTCCACCTATTTGTCGACTATAAAGCCGCATTCGACAGACCTATTCGTTCAGAGGTGTTTAAAGCCATGTCTGCGTTTGGCATTCCTGCAAAATTAATTTGGCTATGCAGGATAACTTTAACTGGCACAAGATCAGCAGTTCAAGTCGGAAAGGACCTCTCGGATCCTTTTAATCCCGAACGAGGATTCAGACAAGGTGACAGTTTGTCGTGTGTGATCTTTTTAACATCCTACTGGAAAAGGTCATACGAAAGGCAAAAGTGAGCAAAAATGACACTCTGTACACCAAACAACACATGCTACTCGCCTACGCCGATGACATCGATATAATGGGTCGAACACTGAGAGAGGTAACAGCCACCTTTGAACAAATTGAGAAGGAGTCTGCCAAAGTGGGTCTGGCAGTAAACGGCGAGAAGACCAAGCTGATGGCATCAACGCGCAAGGCGTCCAGTAGACTCGGACCAACTCTGGAACCTAAGAACTACAGCTTCGAGGTAGTCAAAGATTTTATATACCTTGGTACCGCCATAAACAAAACGAATGACATCAGTTCAGAGAAGGATAGTGATGCCCAACAGATGCTACTATGGTCTGAGCAAACAACTCAAAAGCAAGACCACCTCCCGCCAGACCAAACTCCTACTCTACAAGACGCTGATACTACCCGTCCTGTTGTATGGATCTGAAGCATGGGTTGACGGTGAATAACGCCGTCGATTGAACCATGAGTTGTACCAGCTATTTTCGGACATCGGCATTGTTAGACGTATTGAGCTGCAGCGACTACGTTGGCTAGGTCATGTTGTGGGAATGGATGAAGATGCCCCAGCCCAGAAGGAATATAAAAGCGAACCAGCTGATGGTTCACGCAGAAGGAGAAGGCCAAGAATACGTTGGAAAGATCAAGTCGAAGACAACATTGCCGAAAATGGTCTTTCAAATTGGAAAAACTGCGCAAAAGACCGACGCGCCTGGTAATCTTTTCTAATCTCGACTTATGGAACGAAAGTTCTGTCACAAGCCAGCCAAGCACGTAAATTTTTAAAAAGAATATTTTTAGCAAATAGTCAGTGGGATCTAGTCCTTATTTCCTATATATACACACATATATGTTATCCTCCTTCGTTACACCCTAATATATGTAGGTACATAATTCAGTTGCCTACCATCTTCTCCCTTCTTCCCTTCCTCTATAATTTGACTTTGAGCTTAGCCTATAATTAAATATTTTTGTATTATAATAATAGATACATACATACAGACAAATATATATATCCTAGAAAATACTTAAAGCGTTCGCATATTACATAATATCCTTAAAAAATATCCTTGTGTGTTTTTTTATTCTTGTCCTCGTTAAATTTGTTCTTTCGAAGATAGAGAGTGAGTTTTCTTCAAATTTTCCTTAAAGCCACATTTTTTTGTATGTCTAGTGAAAACCATTGCTTTTCTTTTGTGTGGGTGTGTGTTGTGGGTGGGTTGGTGTGTGGGAGAGTATATATGTGAATAGGATTATGTGGTTATCTCCACATTCTCGCATTTCCCATTATTGATCTACAGTATCTGACAGGCATTCGAGTGCATGCGATGTGAATGACGACCATTTCCGGAATGTCCGGCATATGCGGCTCCCGTACAGCATGGATGGATGGCGGCCGAATGGCGAGCATGACTAAAACTATGACTGGTTGACAATTTACTGGAGGAAGGCTCGTGGACATGGTGACACGGTGCATGATGTATGGTGGGGGCATGGCCATGACTGTGACTACAAAAGAGGGGGGTGGGGAGGAAAAGAGGATAAAATGAAAAACTGATTTTTTCAAAAGAAAATTCGCAACACATACCCATGACTGCAAATATTCGAATCGGAAATTGAATTGCCCATATGCCGTGGAGGTGGTGGCAAGAACAGTGGACAACCGCCACTCATATCCATCACGGACGCATTACCACCCTGGGGAGTCATGCGATCACCGAACACCTCATTCAGCCGTGCACTCTGCGATGCCTTCAGCTGAGCATCATTTTCCTGTACCTCTTCAATCATTTTATCCAATTTCTCAATGGCCTTGGTCTGTTTGGCTGCCAGAAATGCCTTGCGAGCTGCCTTTGACATTGGCAGCGGGGCGGACATGGAGCGCATTGGTGGTGGGGAGTTCATGGAAATTGACTCTTTGGATGTGGTGCGACTGAAAACATTCGTTTTGGGTGTGGCTCCAGATGCCGCAGCTGTTGTGGTGGCCTGAGGACACGTTGTGGGCTTATTTACAGGTTTCACTTCCTTGACACGCGGTGTTGTCGTCGTCGTCATGGTCGTTGTTTGTGATGGTAACCTAAGAGAAAAGGAGATGACAGTTTTTTTTAGTTGGGAATATTTTAAAAAGAATTTTGAGAGTAGAAAATAATTAAACATTACAAAAAATTTTAGTTCAGTTTTATTTATTTTAATTCGAAAATTAATTGAAAATTTAATCGATATATTAAGTAGAGGGTTATTAAAATGTTACTGTACAATTTTAGAATTTAATGGAATGAGATTATTTTTCAGGACTCGAAATTCTTTAAAGAGTATTGTTCTAAGTTTCTCCAAGGCGTGGATTTATTGAAGCATATTTTTCTAAGGTGGGGTGGGTGGCATAGGGGATGATAGATACCAAGCAACGGCTCTGATTGGCTTTAATATGGCGAAGTCCAGGCTTATCTTGGTCCCTCTTTCATCGCAATTGTGTGACCTTCCCGTGGTGGCACCTGGGGTAGCTATTTTCACCATTCGATGAAATAGTGAGCTAATATGTGCCGCGAGTTCACCCATAAGATCTATAAAAAATTGGGTGAGGCGTCGGGTTAGTTGCCCACACTCGGAAAACCCCTCCTACTATGAAAAAGCAAAGAAAAAGAAAACCAAACCCACATAATATTGACGACCCCCGCAAACGTATAAAGGACCACGATCTGCGAATCTGCACTTGGAATGTGCGCACGTTGTACAGAACAGGCACAGTGTTCACTTTGGCGGATGTACTCAAGAAGTACAAAGCCGATATTATTGCCTTACAGGAAATGCAATGGAAAGGGACTGGCGTAAGTAAATCAGATGATTACGCCCTGTATTATAGCTGCCATGAAACGAGACGTGAATTTGGCTGCGGATTCATGGTTAACAGGAGAATAAAAGACCTCGTCTCCAGTTTCACTCCAGTAGATGAGTGAATTGTTTTAATCCGTATAAAAGCGAAGTTCTTCTACATCAGTCTCATTTGCGCCCATGCTCCGACCGAAGAAAAAGATGAACAGACCAAAGACATATTTTACGAGCGCCTAGAAACAGCATATTATCGTTGCCCTGGCCATGACATTAAAATTCTGATTTCAATGCAAAATCGGAAGGGAAAATATTTTTGGCCCCAGCGTCGGAAAATTCAGCCTTCATGAAGAAACATCCGACAACGGCATGAGGTTGATTGACTTCGCGGCAGCAAAAAAAGGTATGTAATTAGCAGCACCATCCCTATATATCGAGATGCTTGAATTTGGTGCTTGTTGATCAAGCAACGAGAAATCAAATTGATCATGTTGTGATAGACGGAAGGCATTCATCCAGTGTGTTAGACTTTCGATCGATCCGAGGAGCGAATATCGATTCGGACCACTCACTACCTTGTAGCAGCCAAGGTTCGCACATGTCTTAATGTTGCAGCAAAGGTGCGATCTAACACAAGACGGAAACTCGTCGAGAAGAGAAAAGGAGAGAGGAGAAACGTGTTTTCAGAAAAAAGAAGAAAGAGCAAGAAAAACGTGAGCGTGAGCAACTCGAGATGTACAGAAGTCAGAATGAAGTCCGGAAAGTTTACCAACGAAGGCTTTGGTGCAGGCACATCCTCCTGTAGAGTTAAAGAAGGGAACCTGGTGACAGATACAGACAGCGTGTTGAGGATCTGTATACACCATACGTGAGGCGGTATTTACCGAATCTCCAAAGAGACAATAGCGTGGCATTTTCAGGCCAACAATGCCGGCCACCACGGCGCCCGAATGTACACCCACACGTATACGTAAATGTTGACCGGTTGAGGGATCTTTCAGATCTTTTATGGCATCGACCATATCTAAGGCCGTGTCGCATACTTTCTCCGCATGATTTGGATCTTTTTCTGGAGCTCCCGCCACAACCATATAAGCATCACCAATTGTTTCCACCTTATAGACATGATTGCGTTCCGTCAGGGTATCAAATATGGAATACATGGCATTCAGCATAGACACGACTTCCATGGGTGTAATGCGACTACATATTTCCGTAAAGGTTACCACATCCGAAAATAATATCGAAACACATCGAACATCTATACCGTCATCTATTATTGGTTCTGAGGTATCCTCTTCACCGCTACTATTTCATACCAGAAGCTTTTCAAAATGCTCCTTTCAGATCCCCAATACCCTGTCTGTATCTGTCACCAGGTTTCCTTCTTTATCACTACAGGAGGATGTGCCTGCACCAAAGCCTTCGCCAAGATGAAGTCAGGATAGCAATCAATCGGCTCAAGAACAATAAAGCAGCAGAGACTATACCAGCGGAACTAGGGGTACGTAGTCGAGCGCAAAAGTCGACTTTTAGACTTTTCGATTTTGGCCTCTGACCAAAAAGTCGATTTTTAGACTTTTCGATTTTTGTCTTTGACCAAAAAGTCGACTTTTCGATCTTTCGATTTTGTCAAAACTGTTCAAAATCGATTTTCGACTTTTACAGACTTCTACAAAATCGACTAAAATTTTGATTTTTATATGAATTATTGTGAAAAGATAAAGTAAAGTTCCGCAAAGTGAAATTTTTGGGCAATTTGAGCTTTGTTATAATAAACCAAGTATTTATGAAAAAATCGAAAATCGATCTTGAAAAGTCGACTTTACGATTTTCTCATAGATCAAAAGTCGACTTCGACTTTTAGACTTTTCAATACAAAAAGTCGATTAATCGATTAGTCGAAAGTCGATTTACTTATCCCTAAGCCGAACTTTTCAAGGCTGATGGTCAGATGCTGGTCAGGAGCATGCACCATCTGATTAATACAATTTGGCTAGAGGAATGCATGCCCAATGATTGGAACCTCAGCATCCTTTGTCCCGTGCACAAAAAAGGAGACAAGACGATATGTGTCAACTTTAGAGGAATTAGTCTTCTTCCCATCGCATATAAAGTGCTATCCAGTGTGCTGTGTGAACGACTGAAGCCAATGGTCAATGACATTATTGGACCATAACAATGCGGCTTTAGACCTGGCAAATCCACCATTGACCACATTTTTACTCTGCGCCCAATCCTGAAAAAGACCCACAAAAACTCATCGGCACATACTACCTATTCGTCGACTATAAAACCGCATTCGTCACCCCAGAGATTCAGAGATGTTTAAAGCCATGTTTACGTTCGGCATTCCTGCAAAATTAATACGGCGGCTATGCAGGATAACTTTAAGTGGCACAAGGTCAGCAGTTAAAGTCGGAAAAAACATATCGGCGCCCTTCAATACCGAACGAGGATTCAGACAAGGTGACAGTTTGTCGTGTGATATTTTTAACATCCTACTGGAAAAGGCCACACGAGACGCAAAGGTGAACAGAAATGTCACTCGGTACACCAAACAGCACATGTTACTCGCCTACTCCGATGACATCGATATAATGGGTCGAACATTGCGGGCGGTAACAGCCACCTTTGAACAAATTGAGAAGGAGTCTGCCAAAATGGGTCTGGCAGTAAACGGCGAGAAGACCAAACTGATAGTATCAAGACGCGCAAGACGTCCAGTAGACTCGGACCAACTGTGGAACTGTGAGAACTACAGCTTCTAGGTAGTTAAAGATTTTATATACCTTGATACCGCCATAAATAAAACGAATGACATCAGTTTTTAAATTCGGAGAAGGATTGTGATGGCCAACAGATGCTACTATGGTCTGAGTAAGCGTTTAGAAGCAAGGCCACCTCCTGCTAGACCAAACTCACACTTTACAAGACGCTGAAACTACCCGTGCTGTTATATGGATCTGTAGCATGGGTTTTTAAATTCGGAGAAGGATTGTGATGGCCAATAGATGCTACTATGGCCTGAGCAAACAACTCAAAAGGCCACCTCCCGCCAGACCAAACTCACACTCTATTAGATGTTTATATGGATCTGAAGCATGGGTACTTGCGCAAGCAGATGAGGCAGTTCTTGGAGTGTTTGAGAGAAAAATTCTCCGAAAGATCTATGGACCGATCTGCGTTGACGGTGAATATCGCCGTCGAATGAACCATGAGTTGTACCAGCTATTCTCTGACATTGACATTGTTAGAGGTATTGAGCTGCAGCGACTACGTTGGCTAGGTCATGTTGTGAGAATGGATGAAGATGCCCCAGCCCAGAAGGCATATAAAAGCGAACCAGCTGATGGCTCACGCAGAAGGGGAAGGCCAAGAATAAGATGGAAAGACCAATTGGAAGAAAACATTGCCGAATATGGTCTTTCAAATTGAAAAAAACTGCTGAAAAGACCGATGCGCCTGGAAATCTTTTTTAAGCTCGGCTTATGGAAGGAAAGTTCTGTCACAAGCCAGCTAAGTAAGTAAGCAATTTTCCTAAGGTTCTTCAAGGGGTGGATTTTTTAAAGAATATTTTTCTAAGGACCAAATGAGGATTTTTTTTCAAAAGACCTGAATTTTCAGAATTTCTTATTCTGGCGTTTTTTCATTTAAAATTAAAAATTAAATCTAGAAGATGAAAGCTTGATGAGGTTAGTGATTAATAGAAGTTTAAAAACTGGTTAAATATTTTACATTTTTATAAATCGGTTATAATCGGTAGATTAGTCACAAAATTACAAAAATCTTAATTCGGGATTTTAATAGGAAAAAAAGTTATCAAAAAGTATGATTATCATGAACCAACATGCATTTAAGAATTAAATTTTATATAACGGAAAAAAGCGAATACCTTTTATACACAACGGATTGATTTGGATCAATCCTCGCCGAACCACATTTTCATATTTCAAACCTACACATTACAATATGTACAATATTTTCAATTCCCCAGGAAATAAAAAATCGAAAAATAATATCTCCAAATTTACCCCTCAGTGTATCGTGAACTTACCTAACTTTTGTCGCTGGCTTATCCATACTCAAACTTGTCGTAGACGTGGAGCTCTTCATGTGATACGTGGAGGTTTCACGAGCCGGTGCTGTTGAGGGTGGTGTTATCTGTTCCATTGCTGCCAATTCTTCGGGCGTAAATTGATCTGGATTGCTGGGTCGTGGTTTCGGTGGTGCACTACCAATACGAAATGGTGGTATCGGACTACACGGACATTGGGCATTATTTGCCAGTGAACTTCGAGACATTTGTAGATCTTCAAGGAATTCTTCAGTGTCCAAGATTAAACTACCAAAGACATCACTGGGTGAGCGCATAAAGACATGACCCGTTGAATTGGAACGAGATTCTCGACCTTTTTCTCCTAGCCCGGCAGAGGCACTGCCATAGAGGCTACGTACGGGGGAGTTGGCAATACTGCGACGTGCCACATCCTTGAATGTTACTGGGGAATAGATACGGCTACGATCCTCCACGGTTGCCGAGGTTGCGTTGTTCGCTTCAGTTTCCGCATTGCTGGAAACTTTGGCTGCTGAGGTAGCCACCGTAACGGAACCTGAGGCAGTTGTCGTGGTCGCCGCTGCTGCCGCTGAGGGTACCTGTATCATGGTACGTTCCTTGGGTAATACTGTTGGAGCCGGCATAATAGCCCTTGCTGGTGGCTTGGCCATAATCACCGCAGGTGTTGTCGGTGGTGGTACAAATGTCGAAACAGGCAGCAGTTGAGCCGGTGACAACTGCAACGGCTTACGATTCTCCCGTTCATCCAACCAATAGGTTTTCATGGTACCCTTCCCCTTCACATCAATTTCCCCACGCTCTGTTACCCGATAATTGGGTCCCAAAAACTCTTTAGTCGATTCGGAAATATGTACCTTCATGGCGGCACTTGTCGATTCCATACGTGAGGCGGTATTTACCGAATCTCCAAAGAGACAATAGCGTGGCATTTTCAGGCCAACAATGCCGGCCACCACGGCGCCCGAATGTACACCTACACGTATACGTAAATGTTGACCGGTTGAGGGATCTTTCAGATCTTTTATGGCATCCACCATATCTAAGGCCATGTCGCATACTTTCTCCGCATGATTTGGATCTTTTTCAGGAGCTCCCGCCACAACCATATAAGCATCACCAATTGTTTCCACCTTATAGACATGATTGCGTTCCGTCAGCGTGTCAAATATCGAGTACATGGCATTTAACATGGACACCACTTCCATGGGTGTAATGCGACTACAGATTTCCGTAAATGTTACCACATCCGAAAATAATATCGAAACACAATCGAACATCTGAAAAGTGGAGAAAAAATTTTAAATATAAAAATTTTGGAAATAATGGAAATTGGACTATAGATCCCTATTTTTTCTTTTCTTGCAATACTAACCTCACATGTGTCAATGGGATTTTCGCCACGTCTCAAACGATCTGCCACCTGTTTCGGTATCATCTGATACAGTAGCTCATCGGTGCGACGCATTTCCTCGTCCAGTTTACGCATTGACTCCTCTAGTTTCTTTGACTTTTGTTGTTCCTGATCCAGGGCTAATTTTAATTCGACCGATTGTTGAGTACCGGCCAACATGAGATCTCTGTTAAAGATGGACGTAATAAATTGAAATTGGTAATATTTACCATATAAAGTGAAGTGTGGTGGAAATAGTACTTACCTACTGAAGTCATGCATAGACAAATCATTAATATATAGACCTGTTGTTATCAGAGCATTCAGATCGGGCATAACTGGGGTGCCCAAAAACATAATCATACGCCAATTGTCCATATAAACCATTTGACCTAAAGTAGATGGAGGTGGAAGAGAAAAATAAATGAAAGTTATGAAGACACATTTTTCGGAACCAGATATCCTTGAATTCGGTCGGCCCAAAACAGCAAATAAGTAGAAATTCCGACTGAAATTACAGAAGTCTGATTTTGACGTATTTGCCTTTAAAGTTATTCGACTGAAGAGACAAACTGTAGAAGATTTAAACGATTCTAAGAATGACCAATTGGTCTCACGAAATTGAAACATTTAATCAATAAAATGAGTTCACTTCGAAACACGGAACGAAGAACATCAGCACCGTCGATGCTCATAAGATGATTATAGCATAGAATTCTTCCAAGTCTATGTAAAGTTAGCATTGGATCTGAGAGACTTATGTAGTTTTACTCCAACAGTGATTCCATTTGTGTCGACATCTAGGTAATTCATTTAGTTCCATAGTTCCTTTGAGAGAAAAAAAAGAACGACTAGAGCAAAAAGGAATTAGTTGAATGAAATAACCGTAGCTGGTGCCAATCGTTCCTTTAGATTTTTAGAACTAGCCTCAAATGTTGAAGAAAACCAATAATTCCATTGTAGAGCAATAATTGTTCCAAGTCCAATGATTCCATTTGTGTTGGCATCTAGGCAATTCATTTAGTTCCATAGTTCCTTGTAGTTCAATAATCGTTCACAGCTAAACGTCACTTAATTCGGTCAATGAACGATTGAATCAAAAGAAACTAGGAGAAAGAGAGAAGAAATGAAGGACTAGAGTAAAATGAACTAGATGAACGAAATAATCGTAACTAGAACAGATCATTCCTTTTGCAGAATAGATCATTAGAACTACACTCAACACTAACATCATACATATGTTGAAGAAAACAAAAATTTTTCCAAATCCAGTTCGAGGTAGAATTCAATACGATGGTGATAGACAAATTCATTTTCAAAGCGGCTCGACCTGCTCGCTCCACAAAAAGGTAACTGGGTCATTAATTTCTGTTCATAGATTCCTTTAGTTCAATTCATTCAATGAACGAGAAGATCTAGATGAACAATTGCTTCAAAAGTAACAGGGTGAACGAACAAAAATATTGAACGAATAGACTAGATGGTCGATAAAGTCGCATGTAGTACCGATCGTTCCATTTGCGGAATAGTTCCATTTGAACTAGTTCGTTCTGAAATAATGACACTCTAGAATCTGAATTGAAGAAAATAAGTCGTTCTTTTGCAGTGCAAGTTCCAGGTCGAGGTAAAAGTAGAATTGAAACTTGTAGACTTTGACAAACTCATCCTAAAACGGTCCGAACGATTCGATCATGCAAAAATGTCTGAGAATATCAAATTTTTAATCAGCGATTAGAAAATGTATATGGGTCGATAATTAAACCGAGCCCGAAGTAGTGACTTTGAGAGCTGCTAGACAGTCCAGAAAAGTGGTTTTATATTCTTATTTAAACTTTGCTCAGGTTCAACAATAAGTTTGTTTTTGGTTACAGAATTGGTCACGCGGATCTTCACACATTGCAAAGATCTCTGGATTCAGGCTGATGTTATAAATTCCGCTGCCTTCCAAATCGCAAAGATTGCAGCTATGAATCCACTACAGGGTTCGTTCGAAGATCTCTGGATCGCGGGTTCAAAGATCTCTGGATCCAGGCTGCTTTTAGGCATTCCGCTGACTTCCAAATTGCAAAGATTTCAGCCTTTAATCCACTACAGTCGCTATCTAACCTGTAAGTTTTCCCAAGTCCTAACATTTCAATGTAGACGCCAGCCTTAGTACCTTGTTCCGTCTTGGAATCGTCTGCATAAAAAAAAAACTGACCGTCCAGAGGAGTGTTACTACAGTTACTAAAGTCGTCTCTACTAGGATTAGAGAAGAACTCTCTTCACTATCACCAAACAAATTGAAGGTTAAACTCAAAAAAATAACGAAGTTCACAGTAAATGAGAATTATGCGTCGAAGCAAAAAGTACAGGGTGCACTGAAGTTAACATAAGACAAAGAAAGAACAAAAAAAAAAAAGAAACCTGCAACAAAATTTCTTAAGAATCTGGCAGATTTAGATTAAGCGATCAAGAAAATGGTCTAAACTCTTTTTAGGAAACTAAGAAGGCAAAAAAAAAAAAAAAACCAGTAAGGAAAGTAGTAAAGTCGGACGGGGCCGACTATATGATACCCTTCACCACTTTGAGCATATTCAACAGATGAAATAGAAGCTATATCTAAATCTGAACCGATTTCAACGATTTCAGGAAACTTAACACACATCATTCCAGACCTCATCCATAACGCAGTGCCAAATTTCGTGCAAATCGAAAGATATATAGGGACTTTGGTAGACCATTTACATTAAATCGGACGAAAATATATATAGGAGCTATATCTAAATCTGAACCGATTTTCAGGAAACTTAACACACACCATTCTATAACTAATTCATTACGCTGTGCCAACATTGGTGCAAATCGAAAGATATATAGGGACATTGGTGCACCATTCAGATTAAATCGGATGAAAATATATATGGGAGCTATATCTAAATCTGGACCGATTTTCAGGAAACTTAACACACACCATTATATTCCTAATTGATTACGATGTGCCAACTTTCGTGCAAATCGAAAGATATATAGGGACTTTGGTGCACCATTTAAATTAAATCGGACGAAAATATATATGGGAGCTATATCTAAATCTGAACCGATTTTCAGGAAACTTAACACACATCATTCTATACCTAATTCAGTACGCTATGCCAAATTTCGTGGAAATCGAAAGATATATAGGTACTTTGGTGCCACGTTTACCTTAAATCGGACGAAAATATATATGGGAGCTATATCTAAATCTGAACCGATTTTCAAACCGAAACTCAGCACATACCATTATGGACCTAATTCAGTACACTATGCCAAATTTCGTGCAAATCGAATGATATATAGGTACTTTGGTGCCTATATCGGGCGAAAATATATATGGGAGCTATATCTAAATCTGACCCGATTTTCACGAAACTCAGCACACATCATTTTGGACCTCATTCAGTACGCTATGCCAAATTTCGTGCAAATCGAATGATATATAGGTACTTTGGTGCCTATATCGGGTGAAAATATATATGGGAGCTATATCTAAATCTGAACCGATTTTTCCCAATTTCAATAGGGTTCGTCCTTGGGCCAAATAAGTGACCTATGCCAAATTTCATCCAAATCACAAAAATACATGGACGGACAGACGGACATGCGTAAATCGACACAGAAAGTGATTCTATGCATATTCTCAAAAGGAACCATGTGCCTATCTCGTTTCCTTTTGCCTGTTACAAACATATGCACAAAGACATAATACCCTGTACCACAGTGTGCTGAAGGGTATAAACAGCGAAGACGTGGCGCCCAACGAAAATTCTTTTAAACAATCGAACAACGTTAATGAGTCCTTTGTACAAAGGAAAAAGGAATCTTCAACGAACTACTTTAAAAATGTTGCACATGTGGATCGAGCGGAAGAAAATTCCGTTAAAATCTTTATAGGAAAATTTGAAGGTTGGAAACCAAGAAACATGTTATGTGGCGCCAACACTGGAATATCTACTCCTTTAAAAGGAACCAGGCGCTTAGTGGTCCACGTTGGTCCACTTTGATATCTGACTCGTTCAGGTTTATTGGTAACGTAAGTAAATGTATTAACCACCAACGAAGGAAGCTAGAAGATAACCTGAAAATATCTGATGATGCCGTGATCAAACTGGCTTGAACCGGGGGTTATCAAGGAGATATGAGAAAAAAGGGCTGGAGTTGCTATTGCAAAGATACTAAAGTCCAGAGAAAAGCGGATGAAAAAAGAGTTGTGTAGTGAACTCGTTTAAAGCAAGCGACTTTCTTATAATTATGAAAGTCGTGGGGGTCAATAAAATATTTAAGGGTCCTTATGTTTTGAGCAATGTGCTGCTAAATGATCGATACGTAGTTATGGATATGGAAAACTTGACAGATAACCCAAATTCCTAACGATGGAGTGATCGAAGTTTGTAACATGAGATTGTGGAAGTCGAATGACCCTGGTGAAAATCCATTTAAGGGTCATTATGTTGTGAGCAAGGTGCTGCCAATGATAGATACGTACGTTAAGGATATTGAAAACTGTCAGATCAACCAAATTCCTTACGATGGAGTGATCGAAGCATGTAACATGAAATTGTGGAAGACGGATGACCCAGATGAAAAGAGCCAGGGCTGCTCGGGTTCTCTTTCCAGGGCACTGGGCCGCTCTGCCCCATAATGTATATAGTTTAACATACATAGGTTAAATATGTAGCATAATTATTCACTTAGTCACTATTGTCAGGTTGACCGAACTGTAGTAGAATAGAATAAGGAACCAGCCTATTATAAATAATAACGAATAAGTAAATACCAAATACCCATGATAACTAAAATACAACCATGTACACAACTTAGATTTAAGCGCAAAATATGATGAAATAAAAGAAGATGCCGCAGTTCGTCTTCGGACGGCTCACAAGAAGGATGTTCATAAAATATGAACATGTGATTTGGTTGTATTAGTTTAGGATATTTTAGACATTTACATATGTCGTAAATAATAGATAAACAGTCCTAAAATCTATTTGTGTGTGCATGTATGCACATAAGGGATGACAACACGTCACGCTGCTGAAGACGCATAACTAATAAAGGTTATCTCCATAAACATGCGCTCAGCGGGTGAGTAAATAGAGATCACTACAATGTGGTTTTATGAGTATGTGAGCTGATAATGAAGAATTAGTAGCAGCCCACACACAAGGATGTTGTTGGGCTCATTTGGGTAATGTAAGCAAATGAGCACACTTATCTCAATTGTTATCTCTTATGTGTATTAGGCTAAGTTAGATTAGGTTATGTAGTTCTTAAGGAATAATATTAAATAATAAAATTAGAATTGAAATGACATTCGACCTTACAAGTCCTTTGTATTTTCCTTTCTCCCGCTCTTAACAAAGGACGCAAATAAAAAAAGTATAATACAATTTTACAAAATGGCGATTCGTTAAGACTTCGCTTAACTAACACGTTGTTATCAAATTAGACGAAATTCTCAAGTCACAAATTATCAACTTAGTGAAGCTGAACTCGTTTTTTAAAGAATTTTTAGATGTTGTCTACGCATAATATATGGTCCTATACTAAATAGGAAGTGAACTAGTTGGCAGGAGGAGTAACGACGAGAAAAAGAAGATTCCATTCAGTATTCGGTACAAAAAATCAAACCTCCGTTTCATCATTGGCAGTTTCTATAAAAGAGAAAAATATATATTTGTAGCTCAGATTCCGTGGTATTTTTCTATTAAAATAATCTCTCCTCTTATATAATCTCTTCTCGTATTATAAATAATTACCGAATATGGCGATTGTAAATACCAAATACCTATGAACACTAAAATACAACCATGTCTGTAACTTAGATTTAAAAACAAAAGAAGGCGCTATTCAGTATTCGGCAGTTGGAAAGACAACAGGCGTAGATCAATCCTTCAGTTTCAGGAACAATTTCTATAAAAAATATTACTATCTCAGATTCGGTGGGATATTTCTAGTCTGTCCTCTGGAGTATAGAATTTACTTTCAATAAAAAACCACTTCCTAGGACAGAAGTTATCAACTTTTTATGATATGAAATCTGATGCCTTGAAATTATATTTTTTGTAGACCTCGAAATCGATTATTTCCTTTATAGATTTTTGTAAAAATGAATCTGCCAATATTTAACTTAAATATGTTTCTTCCGTTCCTTATTAATTTTCTTGTATATATTTCGTTCTACTTACCCTTTAGCCTCAGCGATTTCTCCGGTTCCGAACCATCATCGTGCAATAACATTTCATTGGATTTTTGATTTTCCGGGCGGTCTGTTACCGGTTCAACTGTTACCAATTCAAAGATATTGTTGGTGCGATTTAAAATCTAAATGCCATAACAAACAGGCAGATGAAGAAGGAAAAATGGGAAAAGAAGAAGCGAAGAAAAATAAATAAAAATTAATGATACTTGTGAGGTTAGGTTTAAAGAGGTTTTCTTGTGAACTGCACTTCACAAGGCATTTAAGTGCCTTGGATAATGATGACCGCACTCAAATAAATGTGGAGAGATGGAGTACAGCAGTTTGTAATTATGTGTTGAATGCATCGGGTTGAGGGTTACACTGTTTCCTAGTAAGAAAAACAACTTAAAAACCTTAACAAGATTCCCTTTACGGATCTCTGGTCTGCAAGATTTATCTGTTATCAATGATTTGATTCGTACGAATTCTTCCCATTCTTGGAAAGAGTTTCAACCCCTTTAATCATCTCCATTCGACTGAGTTGGTTTGTTCCAATTTCTCTCCTTTCTTGGAAACAGTGTACAATCTCCAACCTCTTCAATCATGTCCATTCCACCCTGCAGCAGTCTACTTACCGTTTGAAATTTAAAGGCAATCAATGGACGCACTAAATCGAACCATGCTGTGATTTTTTTACCCAGTAAATCTGGCAATATGACCATCAAGGAATTTCCAATGCTGCGTACCACCATATCGGCACTAAAGAGCAGTCAGCCATGAAACAGCAACAGGACACATGCACGAAAAAAATCAATGAGAGGGATAGAGGAAGAGAGAAAAAGAAAGGCAAACCATTAGAGAAAATAAATGCCAGGCAGTAAGTAATCAACAATGAGGACAGGTGGTGGTGGTGGCGTCCGAGCTGGGAAAGTAGTAATTGTCAATGACAGACACTTGTTACAGGCCAACACCACCACCATATGTCCTTGTAATTGAATGAGTTGACACCGAACAACCACCCTCACCCCTTCTCGGTACTCACCCAAAAACAATACAGAATGGAAATATCTCAAATAACACATGGGCACTAATTGGCAAATGTTTCTCCTCGCGTGTCATGGCCAAGGAGGCCAATGTAAAGGCTCGATTATCGAATGTCAACTGAAACGTGACATGGACAGTGTCGAAAAGGATTTCCTCACGCACCAGCTCAATATGCATTTCCTTGTGATAGAAATAGCGGGCAACTTCTCGTATCTGACCCATGGTATAATACACGAAGCCACGTCTCTTCGAACGATAGTGCAGAGTGAGACCCTGCTTCGTTTCATTTTCACATATGAAGGAGGGTGCTCGCATCCGTGGATAGGAAAATTTCAAATATTCATGTAAATTATCGAGGCCATTGAGAAAATCACGCATGTGGCGCCCAAGCACAGAGAGAACACGATCATAGCCATATTGACCAACGAAACCGACAAAATACACACCCATTTGATCCATAAATTCACGTTCCGATACACCAAGGACCTGAAATGAAGAAGAAAGGATAAACAAATATATTGAGTTTAGAAAAATAATTGCGGAGTACCAATTAGATCTTAGATCGATATTTGAAAAGGTTGATCTGGTATTTTCTATATATTGACGTATTTGCATTTAAAGTTAAACACATTTTTAAGAACTAATGGTTCAAAAGGCAGAAGCAAGGAGCATTTAAAGTTAAAACAATTTAAAAGTTTGGGGCCCCAGAGAATGGCAAAAATGAACGTGGAACTAATGGATGAAGGTTTTTATAAAGTATTTCAAAGTTCGAAAGAATTTAGATTTAATAGAAGCGAGGATTTTTTGAAGAATATTTTTCTAAGGGAGGACTCTAAGGACCTGTTATATTTTGACGTATTTGCATTTAAAGTTAAACATTTTAAGTTATATTTTTCGAAGGGCCAAATGAGCCGTGGATTTTTTAAAGAATATTTTTCAGTTTATAAAAGTAGATTTTTTAAAGAATATTGTTCCAAGGCTCATCAGGGCGTAGATTTTTTAAAGAATATTGTTCCAAGGCTCATCAGGGCGTAGATTTTTTAAAGAATATTGTTCCAAGGCTCATCAAGGCGTGGATTTTTTAAAGAAAAATTTTCCAAGGCTCATCAAGGCGTGGATTTTTTAAAGAATATTTTTCCAAGGCTCATCAAGGCGTGGATTTTTTAAAGAATATTTTTCCAAGGCTCATCAAGGCGTGGATTTTTTAAAGAATATTTTTCCAAGGCTCATCAAGGCGTGGATTTTTTAAAGAATATTTTTCAAAGGCTCATCAAGGCGTGGATTTTTTAAAGAAAATTTTTCCAAGGCTCATCAAGGCGTAGATTTTTTAAAGAAAAATTTTCCAAGGCTCATCAAGGCGTAGATTTTTTAAAGATAATTTTTTCCAAGGCTCATCAAGGCGTGGATTTTTTTAAAGAAATTTTTTTCAAGGCTCATCAAGGCGTGGATTTTTTTAAAGAAATTTTTTCCAAGGCTCATCAAGGCGTGGATTTTTTTAAAGAAATTTTTTCCAAGGCTCATTAAGGCGTGGATTTTTTTTAAAGAAAATTTTTCCAAAGCTCATCAAGGCGTGGATTTTTTAAAGAAAATTTTTCCAATGCTCATCAAGGCGTGGATTTTTTAAAGAAAATTTTTCCAAGGCTCATCAAGGCGTGGATTTTTTAAAGAATATTTTTCCAAGGCTCATCAAGGCGTGGATTTTTTAAAGAAAATTTTTCCAAGGCTCATCAAGGACTGGATTTTTTTAAAGACAATTTTTCCAAGGCTCATCAAGGCGTGGATTTTTTTAAAGACAATTTTTCCAAGGCTCATCAAAGTGTGGATTTTTTTAAAGAAAAATTTTCCAAGGCTCATCAAGGCGTGGATTTTTTAAAGAATATTTTTCCAAGGCTCATCAAGGCGTGGATTTTTTAAAGAATATTTTTCCAAGGCTCATCAAGGCGTGGATTTTTTAAAGAATATTTTTCCAAGGCTCATCAAGGCGTGGATTTTTTAAAGAATATTTTTCCAAGGCTCATCAAGGCGTGGATTTTTTAAAGAATATTTTTCCAAGGCTCATCAAGGCGTGGATTTTTTAAAGAATATTTTTCCAAGGCTCATCAAGGCGTGGATTTTTTAAAGGCCAACTGAGGCATAGATTTTTTAAAGAATATTTTTCTAAGCCAAACTGAGGCGTGGATTTTTTAAGGGCCAACTGAGGCATAGATTTTTAAATAATATTTTTCTAAGGCCAACTGAGGCATAAGAGATCTGTTTAAAGATTAAAGGGCCTGATATTGTATTTCTTATTATTAAGAATAAAGTTTTTTAAGGGCCAACTGAGGCTTATAGAGGAGAACCAGTTTTAATTTTTTAAATAAAATATTTTCCTAAGGGCCAACTGAGGCAATTTATTTATAGAAGGCCGTACATGATGACGATGGCGATGAAGATGAATGGCGTTTGTCGTTCTGTCACACAAATGAAAAGGGGAAGTCGTTGGTTTGTTGTTTCTCTAGGTTTTTGAAAGCGGGATCTCTTAGATGGCAGACAGGCAGGCAGGCAGGCCAAAATGTACTGTAGCAAAACTTAACTGGAGGCGTTTACTGTTCCATGGTGAAACATAATCAAGTAAATGACCGTAACGTTTGGTAACATATTTCGCTCGTTTTGGTGTATGTTTCGGAGTTTTTTTCGGTTTCTTTTTTGCCGCCTTTGGTTTAAAGTCAGGAAATGTCTGCCTTAAGGATGTACAAGGATTTCGGTGGTATGTTGAGTATGTTGGTTTTATTGGAGTAGGGTTTTGCGTATGTATGTGTGTGCCTTAATTAATTTCCCTTTTTATCACACATCACTCTTATCGCTGTAAACGGGTAGTCGATGCTGGTTACTCCAACTTCTGATACGACGACTGCTGAGACTGAGGCTGATGATGATGATACTGCTGTCATCTGTAATAAATGTTTGGCCCAGCCAAGGAGAGGAAAACTGTTAGTAAATTATTTCGGCATAACAAAGATAATGAAAGGAAAATATTTTCTTGACTATTTGGAGGGGAAACCAGTGTTTAGGGTTTCAAGAGTGCGGGTTCGCAAGTTCGCAACGCTAAGTAAACAAATGGTTCATTATGTCTGTGTGTCAGTGATTGTCTCGGTGTCATAGAAGTTAATGTTACACTGCAATTTCATATGTAAATGTTTGGAAATATTTCAGAAAAGTTGCAAACACACACACATAGAACCCCACACACATACATGCGTGTATCTCTACACATGTATGTGTGTGTGGGGTTTTATGGTTTATAAACTGATTTTGTGGTTATATTAAAGGATTTATGTTGAGGCCTGTTGGATTAAAGGGATGAGTGCGAGGATTTCTAAAATAATATTTTTCTGAGAAGTATTAAAGCGGAGGACCTTTAGGTCCTTTTATATTTTGACGTATTTGCATTTAAAGTTATACATTTTAAAGAATATTTTTCTAAGGACCAAAAGTGGGAGGAGGATTTTTTAAGGAATAGTTTTCCTATCCTCAACCGAGGCATGGATTTTTTAAGAATAGTTTACTAAGGCCCAACAAAGGCATGGATTTTTGGAGAATATTTTTCTAAGGGGCAACAGAGGCATGGATATTTAAAGAATATTTACCTATGGCTAAAAATAGGCAGGGATTTGTTAAGGAATATTTTTCTAAACCAGGCGAGATTTTTTTTAAAGAATATTTTTCTCAGTCAACCGAGGCGTAGAGAATTTTTTTCTTGGGTTCAACCGAGGCGTGGAATTCTTAAAGAATATTTTTTTAAAGGCCATCCATATGTGTGGATGGCTATTCATAGGCGTGGATTTTTTAAAGAATATTTTTCTAAGGGTCATCCATAGGCGTGGATTTTTTAAAGAATATTTTTCTAAGGGTCATCCATTGGCGTGGATTTTTTAAAGAATATTTTTCTAAGGGTCATCCATAGGCGTGGATTTTTTAACACTAGATTGCCGAGAGCAGTCATTTTGACGGTTTTTAAATTTCAAGTACAAAAACAATTGTGTATATTATGACTCAGCTTTTTAAAATTTGGTGACTTTTTCTACCACATAAAACTACGTTTATTAATCATAGTAGCTGCTTCCTCCCCTCTTTCATTCCCCGTATTCACATGTGCTATACCTAAATAGCCTAAAAGCGGTCATTTTGACCTTTTTGAAATATTAAGTAATCAAACTACTTTTATTACTGTATAAAGTAAATTTCTTATATGACCAGATCGGTACAACAACATCGAAACCCGTTTGCTACTCTAGAAACACATACGAACACACAAATCGGGAAAAATTAATTTTATATTTCCAGTCGATTTCACTCTTAGAGTAAAGTCTTCCTCTTTTTTCGAACGTTTTGTCCGCGCTCTTATTTTTCAAAAGGGGAAACCCGAGAGCCCTACCACCGAAAACAAATAATAACAACGTTTTGTATGATTGTAAATAATGTAACAAATATTAAAAAAATAGTTTAAAAAAATTTCTTTACACAATAAAAAATTTTTCAGAATGAAGTCATTTTGACCGATTTTAGGCAATATAGGTATATACAAAATTCCCGTCTTTCTAGTGTTAAAGAATATTTTTCTAAGGGTCATCCATAGGCGTGGATTTTTTAAAGAATATTTTTCTAAGGGTCATCCATAGGCGTGGATTTTTTAAAGAATATTTTTCTAAGGGTCATCCATAGGCGTGGATTTTTTAAAGAATATTTTTCTAAGGGTCATCCATAGGCGTGGATTTTTTAAAGAATATTTTTCTAAGGGTCATCCATAGGCGTGGATTTTTTAAAGAATATTTTTCTAAGGGTCATCCATAGGCGTGGATTTTTTAAAGAATATTTTTCTAAGGGTCATCCATAGGCGTGGATTTTTTAAAGAATATTTTTCTAAGGGTCATCCATAGGTGTGGATTTTTTAAAGAATATTTTTCTAAGGGTCACCCATAGGCGTGGATTTTTTAAGGATGTTTTTCTAAAGGCCTGTTGAGGCGTGGATTTTTTAAAGAATATTTTTCTAAGGGCCTGTTGAGGCGTGGATTTTTAAAGAATATTTTTCTAAGGGTCACCCATAGGCGTGGATTTTTAAGGAATACTTTTCTAAGGGCCATCCATAGGTGTGGATTTTTAAGGAATACTTTTCTAAGGGCTAGCGGAGGCGTGGATTTTTTAAAGAATATTTTTCTGAGGCCTAACCGAGGCGTGGATTTTTAAAGAATATTTTTCTAAGGCCTAACAGAGGCGTGGATTTTTTAAAGAATATTTTTCTAAGGCCTAACAGAGGCGTGGATTTTTTAAAGAATATTTTTCTAAGGCCTAACAGAGGCGTGGATTTTTTAAATAATATTTTTCTAAGGCCTAACAGAGGCGTGGATTTTTTAAAGAATATTTTTCTAAGGCCTAACAGAGGCGTGGATTTTTTAAAGAATATTTTTCTAAGGCCTAACAGAGGCGTGGATTTTTTAAAGAATATTTTTCTAAGGCCTAACAGAGGCGTGGCTTTTTAAAGAATATTTTTCTAAGGCCTAACAGAGGCGTGGATTTTTTAAAGAATATTTTTCTAAGGCCTAACAGAGGCGTGGATTTTTTAAAGAATATTTTTCTAAGGCCTAACAGAGGCGTGGATTGTTTAAAGAATATTTTTCTAAGGCCTAACAGAGGCGTGGATTTTTTAAAGAATATTTTTCTAAGGCCTAACAGAGGCGTGGATTTTTTAAAGAATATTTTTCTAAGGCCTAACAGAGGCGTGGATTGTTTAAAGAATATTTTTCTAAGGCCTAACAGAGGCGTGGATTTTTTAAAGAATATTTTTCTAAGGCCTAACAGAGGCGTGGATTTTTTAAAGAATATTTTTCTAAGGCCTAACAGAGGCGTGGATTGTTTAAAGAATATTTTTCTAAGGCCTAACAGAGGCGTGGATTTTTTAAAGAATATTTTTCTAAGGCCTAACAGAGGCGTGGATTTTTAAAGAATATTTTTCTAAGGCCTAACAGAGGCGTGGATTTTTTAAATAATATTTTTCTAAGGCCTAACAGAGGCGTGGATTTTTTAAAGGCCTAACAGAGGCG
This sequence comes from Musca vetustissima, assembly GCF_032173495.1. Classification (NCBI taxonomy): domain Eukaryota; kingdom Metazoa; phylum Arthropoda; class Insecta; order Diptera; family Muscidae; genus Musca; species Musca vetustissima. Next base: position 696,392 of record NW_026886224.1, read on the forward strand.
TGGATTTTTTAAAGGCCTAACCGAGGCGTGGATTTTTTAAAGGCCTAACAGAGGCGTGGATTTTTTAAAGGCCTAACAGAGGCGTGGATCGTGTCATGGCAGCCATAATACAGTGCGTAAGCGTCATATTTACTTACGCCTGTCCCTTTCCATCGCATTTCCTGTAAGGCAATAATATCGGCTTGGTACTTCTGTAGCAAAAAGTGCCAAAGACCACCATCAAGAAATCCGTGGTATGATCAGGAGTATCGTAATGCTACTGATATGAACATTAGCAACACGTAATGCGATGGAGAACTGTCGGGAGAAAAGGAGAGAGAAGAAACGTATTTTTCGGAAAAAAGAAGAAAGAACAAGAAAAAACGTGTGCGTGAGCAAATCGAGATGTACAGGAGTCAGAATGAATTCCGAAAATTTTACCAAGGAGTAAAACACCAAACCGAAGGTTTTGGTGCTGGCACATCCTCATGTAGAGGATGGATGGATAATTGTCGGGAGAAAAGGAGAGAGGAGAAACTTATTTTCAGAAGAAAGAACAAAAAAGAAAAAAAAACGTCTGGTGTCAGAATGAAGTCCGAAATTTCTTTCAACGGGTAAAACACCAAACCGAAGGCTTTGGTGCAGGCACATCCTCCTGTAGAGTTGTTGAAGGAAACCTGGTGACAGATACAGACAGCGTGCTAAGGATCTGGAAGGAGCATTTTGAAAAACTTCTGGTATCAAATAGTGGCGGTGAAGAAGATACCCCAGAATCAATAATATATGACGGTATAAAGTGTATACCACCTAGCCAAGATGAGGACAGAATAGCAATCAATCGGCTGAAGAATAATACAGCAGCAGGTGCCAATGGCTTACAAGCCGAACTATTCAAGAGTGGTGGTCAGTAAGGTGGCTGGTAAGGAACATGCACCAGCTGATTGGTACAATTTGGCTAGAAGAATGCATGCCCAATGGTTGGAACCTCAGCACCCTGTGTCCCGTGCCAACTATAGAGGAATAAGTCTCCTTCCCATCGCATATAAAGTGATCTGCGGTGTGCTATGTGAACGATTGAAGCCAATGGTCATGCCAATGCGGCTTCAGACCTAGCAAATCCATCATTGATCAGATTTTCACTCTGCGCCAAATCCTGAAAAAGTCCCACGAAAAACTCATCGACACATACCACCTATTCGTCGACTATAAAGCCGCATTCGACAGCCCTAAACGTTCTGAGGCCTTTAAAGCCATGTCTACGTTCGGCATTCCTGCAAAATGAATACGGCTATGCAGGATAACTTTAAGTGGCACAAGGTCAGCAGTTAAAGTAGGAATGGACCTACCGGAGCCCTTCAATACCGAACGAGGATTCAGACAAGGTGGCAGTTTGTCGTGTGACCTTTTCAACATACTACTGGAAAAGGTCATTCGAGACGCAAAGGTGAACAGAAATGACACTATTTACACCAAACAACACATGCCACTCGCCTACGCGGATGACATCGACATAATGGGTCGAACATTGCGTGCGGTAACAGCCACCTTTGATCGAATTTAGAAGGAGTCTGCCAAAGTGGGTCTGGCGGTAAACGGCGAGAAGACCAAACTGATGGTATCAACGCACAAGGCGTCCAATAGACTCGCATTAACTTTGGAACTTGATAACTACAGCTTCGAGGTAGTTAAAGATTGTATATACCTTGGTACCGCCATAAATAAAACGAATGACATCAATTTTGAAATTCGGAGAAGGATTGTGATGGCCAACAGTGCTACTATGGTCTAAGTAAGCAGTTTAGAAGCAAGGCCACCTCCCGCCAGCCCAAACTCACACTTTACAAGACGCTGATACTACCCGTGCTGTTATATGGATCTGAAGCTTGGGTACCTGCGCAAGAAGATTTCTCCGAAAGATCCAAGGGGCGATATGCGTCGACAGTGAATATCGGCGTCGAATGAACCATGAGTTTCACCAGCTATTCTCGGACATCGACATTGTTAGACGCGCCTCGATGGCTAGGCCATGTTGTGAGCATGGATGAGGTTGCCCCAGCCCAGAAGGCATATAAAATCGAATCAGCTGATGGGTCTCGCGGAAGGGGAAGGCCATGAGTAAGATGGAAAGATCAAGTGGAAGATAACATGACCTAAAATAGGCGTGGATTTCTTATAGAATAAGGGCCATCCATAGGCGTCGATTTTTTAAAGAATATTTTCTAAGGACCATCCATAGGCGTCGATTTTTTAAAGAGTATTTTTTTTTAAAAGATATTTAAAGAATATTTTTTTGCGAGAATAACCCTTTTCTGTTCCCTTTTTGGAGTAGCCTCCCTTATTATTCCCCAAAGGCCAATCAATCCGGAATGAAGGCCTACTTATCATACCAAAAATGCCAATAAATAACCTTTGCATTGTGTCACTCATTAGCAAAAATTATATCCTCCAAAAATAGCAATACGTCCTTACACACACACGGACACACTCACATACATGTATGACCTTTAATGCGTTGGCGTATATGCGTCCTGCTCACGTATTCTTAGTCATATCAATTGCAAAATTCCATCGACATCGAAAGCCGACTGGTACATTTTAAGTGGATTTATTTAAGCAGATTATAGCTGTCCTTTTTTTTGTAAAAATCTGATTTACAAGGGGCGGGAGGGGGTTGGTTACTTAAATGACATACATACCCCAAAGGGCAAACCAAAAGGTAATAGGAGGACATGAGAGATGATATTTGTTATATTGCGGGAATATTTTTTATTAAATGAGAATTTGGAAAAAAGGTATTTTTTTTTTTAAATTATTTTTTATAGCCTATTAACAATGCGAGGATTTTTTTAAATTATTTAAATTTTTTTTCCGATTCTAAAAATATTTGCTCAATTTGTAAAATCTCTGTACCAAAAATATGAAGACATCTTGCTCATCTTTCTTATCTGATGGCTAACTTGTAAATATTTGTAGTCATCAGTATGTACAAATATTTGTACATACTTACATACATCTATATATTGCTGCCTGGCGACATAAGACAATATTTGACAATAAATTTTCGCTTACAAAACAATGTTTACAACATAATTGGTCATAAATTATTTTTTTTATTTTATTTTTATACAATTTCATAGAGGAAGAACCGACAGACAGACAAATACAGACACCATAAAAAAATTTACACAAGAAAATACGATTTTACATCGGATATTTGTAAGCAAATACCATGTTAATATAACATATTTAGTATATATGTAACACTGCATAGCATATCTAAATATGTTCACGCTTAGTTGGGTAGGTAGGTAGCGGTATGTTGGATGTGCGGATATAAAATGTGAATGACAGCAGAACATATTATGCTATCCTATCTGCGGAAGATATATGACAGATGAGGTGGAAAGCAAAGAAGAATAAAAAATATAATAAACAAATATTTTTTAAAACTAGTTAGCGGAGCAGTATAGTCGGACGGGGCCGACCATACGATACCCTACACAACTTCCATGAACATCTAACTTTCTGCAGATTTTTTATTCCGAGCCTGGGCAATATTTCGTGATAGTTGCACTCTCTTGCCGGATTAGAGGTCAACATTACCTCTTCCTTACCCGGACATATTGTCCGAATATTAATAATATTCAATACAGACCTTCTAATTATTTCTCCAGATTCCCTTCACCGTAGTGTTGTGATGTTCGGCTTAAAATTGTGGCATATATATCGACTTGGAAAAAATTAAATTTTTGGTCCACTTCAGCCCAAAATTATTATTGATCATCACCGAAAATTAAAGGCGTTGTCCTTGACCATAACTGGAACTTCATAAAACATTTCAAAGCGATCAGCGCTGTATTTCCGCCCTCCAGTGTGGTATAAAAATAATACCTCCTGGACTTCCACAGCAGATCTTTCATAGGAAGAGGAATACCTGCAGCTCTTACACAAGAAGAAGAATACCTGAAGCTCTGCTGTAGGAAGAAGAATACCTCCAGCTTTCCTATGAGAAGAAAAATTACATGCAGCTCTTATATAGGAAGAAGAATACCTCTAGGACTTCCACAGCAGCTGTTCCACAGGAAGAAGAATGCCTCCAGCTCTACTATAGAAAGAAGAATACCTCCAGCTCTCCTATAGGAAGAAAAATACTTCTAGCTGTCCTATACGGAGAAAAATTACATGCAGCTCTCCTAGAGGAAGAAGAATACCTCCAGGACTTGCACAGAAGCTGTTCCAAAGAAAGAAGAATACCTCCAGCTCTCATATAGGAAGAAAAATATCTCCAGCTTTCATATAAGAAGAAGAATAGGTCAAGCTCTCCTATAGGAAGAATAATACCTCCAAGATTTGCACAGCAGATCTTCCGCATGAAGAAGAATACCTGCAGCTCTTTCATCGGAAGAAGAATTTAAGTGAAACTTCCACATCCGAGTACATACGATGTTATAATTTAAAGGCCAACCACTCTTCTTGGATATACTATCAACTCCTCGGGTCTATGTCCTTTAGGAGTAAATATATTCATTATAGAATACAAATGTTTCACACAAAAGTCGGAATGCATTTGACCCGCTACATATTGATCGATCTTTATCAAAGCAGCCATGGTTATTGTTTGGCCCAATCCCGTTCTCCATGTTAAACATCGTGATGTTGGGCATAATTGCGGCCTCTTGAGCGACCAGAAAAATCCCCTAAATATTAACCGATCTTTTACAAACAATTGGGGTCTTCATTGGGCAGAACTCATCCTATCGATTTTCACGAAACTTTGCAGACATAATTCTATACTTAATACCGTACGCTGTGCCAATTTGCGTGAAATTGAAAGATATATAGGGACATTGGTGCACCATTTACCTCATATCGGACGAAAATATATATGGGAGCTATATCTAAATCTGACCCGATTTTAACGTAAGTTAGCACACATCATTCTAGTCTTAATTCAGTACGCTGTGCCAAATTTCCTGCAAATTGAAAGATACAGAGGGACTTTGGTGCACCATTTACATTAAATCGGACGAAAATATATAAAGGGGCTATATCTAAATCTGAACCGATTTTTACGAAACTGAATACACATCATTCTAGACGTAATTCAGTACGCTATGTCAAATTTCGTGTAAATCGAAAGATATATAGGGACTTTCTTGCGCCATTTATATAAAATCGGACGAAAATGTATATGGGAGCTATATCTAAATCTGAACCGATTTTCACGAAATTTAACACACATCGTTCTAGAGTTGATTCAGTACAAATTTCGTGCAAATCGAGACATATATATGGACATTGGCGCACCATTTACCTTATATCGGACGAAAATATATATATGGGAGCTATATCTAAATCTGAACCGATTTTCACGAAATTTAACACACATCTTTCTAGACTTAATTCAGTACGCTATGCGAAATTTCGCGCAAATCGAAGGATATATAGGGACTTTGGTGCGCTATTTACATAAAATCGGACGAAAATATATAAGAGAGCTATATCTAAATCTGCACCGATTTTCATGAAACTTAGCACACATAATTCTACATCCAATTCAGTACTCTATGCCAAATTTGGTGCAAATCGACGGATATATAGGGATTTTGGTGCACCATTTACATAAAATATGACGAAACTATATATGGGAGCTATATCTAAATATGGACCGATTTTCACGAAACTTAACACACACCATTCTAGAGTTGATTCAGTACAAATTTCGAGTAAATCGAGACATATATAGGGACTTTGGCGCGCCATTTACCTTAAATCGGACGAATTTATATATATGGGAGCTATATCGAAATCTGAACCGATTTTCACGAAACTTAGCGCACATCATTCTAGTCTTAATTCAGTACGCTGTGCCAAATTTCGTGCAAATCGAAGGATATATAGGGCTTTGGTGCGCTATTTACATAAAATCGGACGAAAATATATAAGAGAGCTATATCTAAATGTGCACCGATTTTCATGAAACTTGGCAGACACCACTCCAGGCTCAATTCATTGCGCTATGCCAAATTTCGTGAAAATCGAAAGATATATAGGGACTTTGGTACACCATTTACCTTATATCGGACGAAAATATATGTGGGCGCTATATCTAAATCTGAACCGATTTTCACGAAACTTAACACACATCATTCTAGACTTTATTCAGTACGATATGCCAAATTTCGTGCAAATCGAAAGATATATATGAACTTTGATGCGCCATTTACATAAAATCGGACGAAAATATATATGGGAGCTATATCTAAATCTTAACCGATTTTTACGAAATTTAATACACATCTTTCTAGGCCTTATTCAGGACTCTATGCCAAATTTCGTGCAAATCGTAAGATATATAGGGACCTCGGCGCACCATTTACCTAAAATTGGACGAAAATATATATGGGAGCTATATCCAAATCTGAACCGATTTTCGCAAAACTCAGCACAAGTCATTCTAGGTTTTATTCAGTACGCTATAACAAAATTCGTGCAAATTGAATGATTTTCAGGGTCTTTGGTGCACTATTTACCTAAAATCGGGCGAAGCTATATACGGGAGCTATATCTAAATCTGCACCGATTTTCACGAAACTTGTCAGACATCACTCTACGCTCAATTCATTGCGCTATGCCAAATTTCGTGCAAATCGTAAGATATATAGGGACTTTGGTGCGCTATTTACATAAAATCGGACGAAACTATATATGGGAGTTATATCTAAATCTGAACCGATTTTTACGAAACTTTGCACACATTTTTCTAGGCTTTATTTAGTACGCTATGCCAAAATTCGTGCAAATCGAAAGATATATATGGACATTGGCGCACCATTTACCTTAAATCGGACGAAAATATATATGGGAGCTATATCTTAATCTGAACCGATTTTTCCCAATTTCAATAGGATTCGTCCTTGGACCAAAGAAATGAGCTGTGCCAAATTTCTTCTAATTCGAATCAAAAATGCGAGCTGTATTTTGTTTACAATTTAACATGGACAGACAAACAGGCGGACGGATGGATGGACGGACATGCATAAATCGACTCAGAAAGTGATTCTATGCATATTCTCAAAAGAAACCATGTGCTTATCTCGTTTCCTTTTGCCTGTTACAAACATATGCACAAAGACACACCCTGTGTGGGGAAGGGTATACAAATCCACGTCTTCTTGGTAGGACATAAAAATAATTTTTAAAAAAATCCACGCCTTGTTTGGAGGGTATAAAAAATAATTTAAAAAAAAATCCATCCCTTGTTCGGAGACTATAAAAAATATTTTTTTCGGTTTTCAATATTGTTAGTTAGGTTATTTTGCATTTTATTTCGTTTTTGTTTTGTAACATTGCCAAAGTTGATAGTTTTCTCTGTTTTTTTTGTTGAAGCTTTTTTCGGCACAGTACTTCCAATAAAAACCGTACGCCCACCCAAGAAAACTTACAATAGGTTACAGAACTTTCAGTGGCGATGCTGTGGCCTAGCCGATATTTTGGGTGTTGTTGTTGTGATTTTTTCCAGTGGCGTTTTTTCTGAGTTTCGGCTGAGGCACTAAATTAAGTACCGCTGCTGCCTGTCAGCCTATGCTGGTGGTGACACTTTTTGCTTCTGCTGCTGGTTGTTGTTTTTGTTTTTGGGGAAAATTAATTTTAGTTTTTTCGTTGTTGTTGTTTTTGTAACACTATGGAAAAAGGGCTTTGATGTGTTGTGAACGATTTTTTCAAGGCCATACACATTTTCAAAACGTAAAAATGAGGAAGAAAAAAAAACTGAAATGTTCATTTTATGGTTCAGATGTAAGGCAATTGGTTTTTCATTTCAATTTGAAGGAAAATGAGAAAAAATTTTCACTTTAGACAATGGAAATGGGGGAAAATTATGTAATTTTGTGTGTGTGTGTGTGTGTTTTTTGGTTGACACTTTTAAAGGCAATTTAAAGGCCCAGATGGCCTTGACCCAGTTTTAAGGGGGTATTGCGGAAATTCTTTTTATGACTTTTCACAAAAATTAGATTTTTTTATTTTTATTTTTTTGTTATTGAAATATTTATTTTTTATTTTAATCGAAAAAAAAAGTTTTCCATAAAATAACCGCCCGTCAAGTTTTAAATAAAATGCAAAACTAAAATCACCTATTTTGTCATTTGAATTGAATACCCCCTAAATGACATTTGTGCAAAATTGAGCAGAATAAAGAGATTTAAGCAAATTCAATTTATTTTCAATCAAATCAAGTTTGGAAAAAAATGCATTCTAAAATTTCGATTTGCTTGAATTTGCATAGAAATGGATATTTGACGAAGAGAAGATAATTTCTTTTTTGTGGATGGAAGTTCATAAATTTGTCAACACATCGAAATGAAAATAATTTCCAGGTAAATGCACAATGGGGAAATATGCAACAATTTTTCTAAAAAAATTGTATAGGCAATAAATGAGGCGTGGATTTTTTAAAAAAATATTTTTTATTGCCCTTCCGAGTCGATTTATGCATTTCCGTCCGTCTGTCCATGTTAAATTGTAAACAAAGTACAGGTCACATTTATGATCCGAATTGGATGAAATTTGGCACAGCTCATTTATTTGGCGCAAGGACGAACCCTATTGAAAATCTGTTCTAGATATAGCTCCCTTATATATTTTCGTCCGATTTAATGTAAATGGTGCACCAAAGTCCCTATATATCTTTTGATTGGCACGAAATTTGGCATAGCGCACTTAATTAGTTCCAGATTGATGTGTGTTAAGTTTCCTGGTAATCGGTTCAGATTTAGATATAGCTCCCACATATATTTTCGTCCGATTTTAGGTAATTGGTGTACCAAAGTCCTATATATCTTTCGATTTGCACGAAATTTGGCACAGCGTAATGAATTGGGTCCAGAATGATGTGTGTCAAGTTTCGTTAACATCGGTTCAGTTTTATATATAGCTCCCATATACATTTTCGTCCGATTTTATATAAATGGCGCAAGAAAGTCCCTATATATCTTTCGATTTACACGAAATTTGACATAGCGTACTGAATTAAGTCTAGAATGATGTGTATTCAGTTTCGTGAAAATCGGTTCAGATTTAGATATAGCCCCTTTATATATTTTCGTCCGATTTAATGTAAATGGTGCACCAAAGTCCCTCTATATCTTTCAATTTGCAGGAAATTTGGCACAGCGTACTGAATTAAGACTAGAATGATGTGTGCTAACTTACGTTAAAATCGGGTCAGATTTAGATATAGCTCCCATATATAGTTGCGTCCGATATAAGGTAAATGGTGCACCAATGTCCCTATATATCTTTCGATTTGCACGCAAATTGGCACAGCGTACGGTATTATGTATAGAATTATGTCTGCAAAGTTTCGTGAAAATCGATAGGATGAGTTCTGCCCAATGAAGACCCCAATTGTTTGTAAAAGATCGGTTAATATTTAGGGGATTTTTCTGGTCGCTCAAGAGACCGCAATTATGCCCAACATCACGATGTTTAACATGAAGAACGGGATTGGGCCAAACAATAACCATGGCTGCTTTGATAAAGATCGATCAATATGTAGCGGGTCAAATGCATTCCGACTTTTGTGTGAAACATTTGTATTCTATAATGAATATATTTACTCCTGAAGGACATAGATCCGAAGAGTTGATAGTATATCCAAGAAGAGTGATTGGCCTTTAAATTATAATATCGTATGTACTCGGATGTGGAAGTTTCACTTAAATATTTACATGTGCTTACGTATTCAGATATTATTTTGTAACCCATTACGGATGTATTTCCCTTCATATAAGAGAGCTGTAGGTGTTCTTCTTCCTGTGGAAGAGTTGCAGGTATTCTTCTTCCTGTGAAAGAGCTGCAGGTATTCTTCTTCCTACGGAAGAGCTGCTGTTCAAGTCCTGGAGGTATTCTTCTTCCTATAGGAGAGCTGCATGTAATTTTTCTTCTCATAGGAAAGCTGGAGGTATTTTTCTTCCTATAGGAGAGCTGGAGGTAGCCTTCTTTCTATAGAAGAGCTGGAGGCATTCTTCATCCTGTGGAACAGCTGCTGTGGAAGTCCTGGAGGTATTCTTTTTCCTATTGGAGAGCTGCATGTAATTTTTCTTCTCGTAGGAAAGCTGGATGTATTTTTCTTCCTATAGGAGAGCTGGAGGTATTCTTCTTCCTCTAGGAGGTATTCTTCCTCCTATAGCAAAGCTCCAAGTATTCTTCTTCCTTTGTAAGAGCTGCAGGTATTTCTCTTCCTATGGAAGAGCTGCTGTGTCGTGGAGGTATTATTTTTGTACCACACTGGAGGGCGGAAATACAGAGCTGATCGCTTTGAAATGTTTTATGAGGTTCCAGTTATGATCAAGGACAACGCCTATAATTTTCGCTGATGATCAATAATAATTTTGGGCTGAAGTGGACCGAAAACTTAATTTGTTTCGAGTCGATTTATAGGCCACAATTTTAAGCCGAACATCACACCACTACTTACGGTGAAGGGAATCTGGTGAAGTAACTAGAAGAGCTGTAGTGAATATTAGTAATATTCGGACAATATGTCAGTGTAAGGAAGAGGTGCTGTTGACCTCTAATCCGGCAAGAGGGTGCAAATATTACGAAATATTGTCCAGGATCGGAATAAAAAATCCGCAGAAAGTTAGAGTTCCGTGGTAATTGTGTAGGGTATCGTATGGTCGTCCCAGTCTGACTATACTGCTCCGCTTACTGGTTTAAAAATTATTTTGTATAGCCTCTAATCAAGGCGTGGATTTGTATACCCTTCTCCCCATGGTTCCTTTTGAGAATATGCATAGAATCATTTTCTGAGTCGATTTATGCATGTCCGTCCGACCGTCTGTCCATGTTGAATTGTAAACAAAGTACAGGTCGCATTTATGATCCGAATTGGATGAAATTTGGCACAGCTCATTTGTTTGGCCCAAGGATGAACCCTATTAAAATTGGGAAAAATCGGTTAAGATTTCGATATAGCTCCCTTATATATTTTCGCCCGATTTAAAGTAAATGGCGTACAAAATTCCCTATGTATCTTTCGATTTGTACGAAATTTGGCACAGGGTAATGAATAAGGTCTAGAATGATGTGTACTAAGTTTCGTGAAAATCGGTTCAGATTTAGATATAGCTCCCATATATATGTTCGTCCGATTTATGGTAAATGGGGCTCCAAAGGCCCTATATATCTTCCGATTTGCACGAAATTTGGCATAGCGTGCTGAATAAAATCTAGAATGATGTGTGTTAAGTTTCGTGAAAATCGGTTCAGATTTAGATATAGCTCCCATATATATATCCGTCCGATTTAAGGTAAATGGGCCTCCAAACTCCCAATATTTGTCCGATTGGGACACAATTTTGCACAGCGCACTGTATCAGGTCCATACTTATGTATGTGATGTTTTGTTGATATCGGTTCAGATTTAGATATAGCTCCCAAATAAATTTTTCGTCCGATTTTATTTTCATTTGTCCGATTGGGACAAAATTTTGCACAGATTACTGAATTAGGTCCAGACTGATGCTTGCTAAGTTTTGTTAAAATCGGTTCAGATTTAGATATAGCTCCCATATACAGTTTCGTTTGATTTTTTGTGAGTGATACACCTAAGTTTTGTCCGATTGAGCAAAATTTTATATAGCGAATGCAATTGAGGAAAAAATTATTTGTGATAATGTTTGTTGGAATCGGTTCAGGTTTTGATATAGGTCTTATGTATATATTTTCATCCGATTTTATGTAAATGGTCCACCGAAGGGCCTGTGTTTGTTCGATTTATATGAAATTTGATAGAGGGTGTTAAATTGAATATATAGTGATAAAAACATGGTGTATGCAACCGTTGATCAATTAGGTCCATGTGTTTATATATAGCTCCCATACATAATTTTACTCGATTTCATACAAATGTTATACCAAAGAATTAAAGTCTGCCCATTAGACATGCAATTTTTCATGGATTTCAGAATGGTATGTGTATGGGGTTTTTTCAATTGGTTCAAATATCTATCTAAATAGCACATTTAATTTAGCCCGATTCCATCTCAATGGTTCTCCAAAGATTCTATGTCTGTTCTATCTACAGGATATTGTAGATATTAACATCTCTTGTATGTACCCAAAATATAGTCGGCCCCGTCCGACTTTTGAACTTTCCTTACTGGTTTATAGCCTCCAAACAAGGCGTGGATTTTTATAGCCTCCAAACAAGGCGTGGATTTTTATAGCCTCCAAACAAGGCGTGGATTTTGTATAGCCTCCAAACAAGGCGTGGATTTTTATAGCCTCCGAACAAGGCGTGGATTTTGTATAGCCGCCAAACATAAAGTATACGACCCAAAGTACCTTTACATTTCTGTTTTATTTTCTCAATTATTTTTGGATAATTTTTTTTTTATAATTTTTTCATTTTAAAAAGCAAAATTTATAATTTCAAAGAAAAATAAACTTGTGATTTTCCCTTTTAAGAATTAAAATCCTACCAAATGACCTTTAATCGTCTTCCCCGAAAACCCTTTGGAGACTGCTTAACAAGCAAAATAAATTGAAATCACAAACTACCAAAAAAAGGATTATTAAATATTTGCTTCTAAGCGCTCTAATCACTAATTCATGGCTTCGAAGTCTGGTCTAGAGAAATACCAATAATTGGTGCGAAAAATAAATAATTATTAAACAAATTATTTTCATCAACTATTTGCAGTAAATATCATTTAAAGGTTCCCTGAAGCAAATGGAGGTATTCTGGAAATTTTCAAATTGCTTCGTATACATTGAAATTTGATAAATCTCCAATTTTATAGAAGAATTTTTATTAACTGTTCTTGGCTGTGATCCTCCACCGTTTCCCTTGAGCCTTTTGTGTGTCGGTGACGTATACTTAATATTTGAATTCTCAGTAATCATACGACCTCCACCCCCAACGAGAAAGTCATATTTGATTTGTTAGAAGGAAGAGAAAATATTTAACATTTTTTATTAAATAAACCGTAAATTTGTTGTTTTTTTATTTTGTGGTTGCAATAATGAATCCCTTTTAAGCCCGTCAATTGTGGTTAAATTTTGTTTATGTACCTCACAGTTGTTGTTGTTGCTTTTATTGGAATTTCAATTTATTTTATGTTGTTGGCAATATGATTATCATCATAATTTCGTAGAAAAAAGTGATTGTAGGCTGTATGGAAGGGAAAATAAATATTTAAGTAATGCAGAGAGGAACTTGCTAGTCTAGGTTATTTATATTTTTATGGAAACAATTATATTTTTGATTTTATTGCCGGAGATTCAATGGGTGGGGAAAAATCCGAAATCAAAATATGACGTCACGAAACCTAACAAATTTCTGAGAATTTTTGTTTCGATTGTCTGATGGCTAATTTTTTGGGCAGAAAATCAAAATGAGAAAAACAAATAAATGAATTTGCTGTGTGAATAATTGCAATTTATTATTGGCATCTGTGTTCTATTCCGGTACCATAAATATGTAAATATTCGATATGCATAGATTCGAAAAAAATTGGTGTATAATTTCTAATATAAATTTCCGCAATGTAAGTATTCGGATTGAAATGAAAATAAAATTTAATATTCATCCACAATAATAAAAATATTTCAATTCAAATGCATCATTTAATAAACGATGTAAATAATTTGTTGTTTTTATTTTACAAAATTTGAACGCAATGGCGTATACGTCATATGTGCAGGTATACAAAATCGGAAACTGGAATACTCATTCGACACAGTGTACCCCAGGCGATTCAAATTAAATGTCGATTAATATTAAGATGATTAAAATTAAATGGCGTGGATTTTTTTTTAAATATATTTTTTAAACCTCCAAACAAGGCGTGGATTTTTTTTTAAATTATTTTTATAGCCTCCCAACAAGCCGTGAATTTTTTTAAAAATTATTTTTTTTTTATTACTTACTTACTAAGCTGGCTTGTGACAGAACTTTCGTTCCATAAGCCGAACTTAAAAAAAATATCCATGCGCGTCAGTCTTTTACGCCGTTTTCCAATTTGAAAGACCATATTCGGCAATGTTGTCTTCCACTTGATCTTTCCATCTTAATCGTGGCATTCCCCTTCTGCGTGAGCCATCAGCTGGTTCGCTTTTATATACCTTCTGGGCTGGGGCAGCTTCATCCATTCTCACAACATGACCTAGCCACGGTAGTCGCTGCATCTCAATACGTCTAACAATGTCAATGACCGAGAATAGCTGGTACAACTCATGGTTCATTCCACGCGCAGATCGGCCCATAGATCTTTCGGAGAAATTTTCTCTCAAACACTCATCTGCATGCGTAAGTACCCATGCTTCAGATCCATATAACAGCACGCGTAGTATCTGCGTCTGGTAGAGTGTGAGTTTGGTCTGGCGGGAGGTGGACTTGTTTCTAAACTGCTTACTCAGGCCATAGTAGCATCTGTTGGCCAACACTATCTTTCTCCGAATTTCTAAACTGATGTCATTAGTTTTAGTTATGGCGGTACCAAGGTATATAAAATCATTGACTAACCTATACAAAGGCGTCAATTTTTTTTAAATATTTTTTTTAGCCTCGAAACAAGGCGGGGATTTTTTGGAAAATTATTTTTAGCCTCAAAACAAGGCGTAGTTATTGTGAAGTTAAAAAAAAATTATAGCCTCCAAACAAGGCTTGGATTTTTTTTTAAATTATTTGTATAACCACTAAACAATGCACGGATTCTTAAAACAATATTTTTATAGCCAACAACAAGGTGTGGATTTTTTTTTACATTTTTTTAAAAAATTGTTATATCCTACACAACTATGTAGTTTGTAACGCCGCGAAATATACCTTTAAGTATACCGATCGTCATATCTCGACTAGCTGAGTCGATGTGTTTCTGTCCGTCCATTATAATTTGAAAATACGATACAGGCCACAGTTATGGAACAATCTTCTCGAAATTGTGCATGAGGATGGGTTCTGGCCAATGAAGACCCCCATTGTTTTTGGTGAAGATCGGTTAATATATAGGGGATGAAATGGACCAAACACCTAATTTTTGTCGATTTTTCATGTCACTCCAGAGGTCGCAATTATGGCCTGCACATCGTGAAATTTTACATGGAGAAGGGGATCGGACCAAAGAATAGGCATGCCTGTTTCGATAAAGATCGGTCAATATTTAGCGGGTAAAATGGACCCGGACTTTTGTGCGAAAAATGAAAGTGTGAAGTTTGTATTCTATAACGTATATATTTACTCCTGAAGGACATAGGACCGATAAGTTGATAGTATATCCAAGATGAGTAGTTGACCTTTAAATTGATACCAATTATATTGTCTTAGGTACTCGAATGTGGGAGTTACACTTAAATGTTTATTTAGTAACCCATTACAAAACTAGAAGGCGGAAATATAGCGCTGATCGCTTTGAAATTTTCCATGAGGATCAAGGTATGATCAAGGACAACGCCTATAATTTTTGGTGATGATCAGATAATAATTTTGGAATGAAGTTAACCGAAAACTTCATTTTTTTCGAGTCGATCTATAGGCCACAATTATAAGCCAAACATCACAACACAACCCACGGTGAAGGGAATCTGGAAGTAATTAGAAGGGCTGTACTCAATATTAGTAATATTTGGAATATATGTCGGTGTAAGGAAGAGGTGCTGTTGACCTCTAATAATTGTTTTTGTCTCTGTAGACCAAGGGAAAACCAGGATAGTTTCTGACTTCCACGAGTCTAGACAACATGGGACCATCAGGGCGGTCCCATGTTGTCTAGGGCCATAAAAATTTTGCAGAGGGGTTGAGGAACACCTAAATAAGATCCCAATAAAAAAAATAACTAAAAAAGCTTAACCCATCATTTAAGAATTGATTTAAATATATAGTATTTTAATGTATATATAGTTTTGAGTTTATACATCTAGATCAGATCCGTATAGACAAATTTAAAATAAAAAAACCTCACGATAGTCCAATTTTTTAATGAGCTACAGAGTTATCTTTGGATGGGTACAAATGTACCACGGTTATACCTCAAGAATGATTCCTCAAAATTTGATCCAAATATCTTCATTATTAAAAGTTTTACAGCATTTTTATTCGAAAAAAGGTACGAATGTACCAGGTTATTGACCCTTAGGGTTAAAGAATTTCTTTTTTTAAATTGTCATGCTATCCCTGGACCAGTGTGTCGTATGCGTTCTCCAGCCTCCATGTAGCGTATAAATGCTGCCACGAGCAAATAATGTATACGATATTTGAATCAGTTACGTAGTTTATTCAATGATGCAATTCAAAATTTCCACAAAAAAAAAAAAAAAAAAAATTTGGCAATTTTTTTTATAAATAAATTTCCAATTTCATTTACATATATATTAGATTACCAAAATTAGTAGTGTTAATTAAATTGCACAAAATATATAATTAAATTGCTATTGATTCGAGGAAAAAAATCAGATACAAAATAAATTGCAATTATCCGCAGGCATCAAATAACTTTTTTTTATTTTCATTTTCATTTTCTTTTTTATTTTCCTTTGCAAAAAAAAAAAAAATGCACAAGCAACACGAAAATTCCACGAATTTTTGTGTGGTTTCATGACGTCATATTTTTATTTCCGATTTCTCTTCCCCATGCCTTTTTTGGTCGACAAGGAAATCCAATATTATTTTCCATAAAAAAAGAAATAACCTAGACTACCATATGCCTATCTGCATTTATTTAATAATTCTGTTACAGCCTCTGAATTTTGTTTTCTACGAAATTATGATTTAATCCTATATATATACATTGCCGCAACATTAAAAATAAATTGAAACTAAAATAAAAATAAAAACCAACTGTTAAGTACATAAATAAATTTAACCGCAATTGGTGGGCTTAAGAGGTATTCATTATTACACCCACAAAACAAAGGAAACAAAATTTCGATTTATTTAATAAAAAATGCTAAAGCGAAAAATAAATGCTTTGCCTTCTTCCTAACAAATCAAATATGACTTCCTGGTGGGGGTGGGGGCGTATGATTACTGGGAATTCAAATATTAAGTATACGTCACATACACACAAAAAGCTAAAGGGAAGCGGTGGAGAATAACAGCCAAGAACAGTTAATAAGAATTCTAATGAAATTTAAACCACAAAATTGGTGATTTATCAAATTTCAATTTACAGCAAGAAATTTGAAAATTTCCAGAATACCTCATTTTGCTTCAGGGACCCTTTAAATGATATTTACTGCAAATGGTAGATGTAAATAATTTGTTTAATAATTATTAACGATTATTTGTTTTTGGCAGCAATTATTGGTATTTCTCTCGACCATACTTCCAAGCCATAAATTAATGATTAGAGAGATCAGCAGCATTTTTTTGGTAGTTTGTGATTTTTTTTTGGTTCTTAAGCAGTCTCCAAATGGTTTTCGGGGAAGGCGGAAGGATTAAAAGTTAATTGGCAGGACTTTAATTCTTAAAAGGCACAATAACAAGTTTATTTTTCTTGAAAATTATAAATTTTTCTATTCAAAAAGAAAATTATAATAAGAAAAAATGATCTCAAACTAATTGTGAAAATAAACTGGAATTTTAAAGTTACTTTGGATCGTATAATTTATGCGATTTATGTTGGCGTGTGAGTATTGGAAAGTACCGAAAAAGGGGGACTTATAATTGACTAAATGGTATAATAAGTGTAGAGAATCCTCTCGTTGTTTGGAGGATATAAAAAATAATTTTTAAAAAATCCACGCCTTGTTTAGAGGCTATAAAACCAGTAAGGAAAGTTCAAAAGTCGGACGGGGCTGACTATATGATACCCTTCACCACTTTTGGTACATACAAGAGATGTTAATATTTTAAATATCCTGTAGATAGAACATACATAGAATCTTTGGAGGACCATTGAGATGGAATCGGGCTTAATTAAATATGCTATTTAGATTGACATTTGAACCAATTGAAAAAAACCCATACACATACCATTCGGAAATCCATGAAAAATTGCATGTCAAATGGATAGACTTCGATTCTTTGGTATAACATTTGTATGAAAGCGAGTCAAATTATGTATGGGAGCTATATATAAACACATGGACCAAATTGAGCAACGGTTGCATCATTCTATATTCAATGTAACACCCTCTATCAAATTTCATGTAAATCACACAGGATCTTCGGTGCACCATTTATATAAAATCGAACGTAAATATATATAAGACCTACATCAAAATCTGAACCGATTCCAACAAACCTTATCACAAATTATTTTTTCCTCAATTGCATTCGCTATATAAAGTTTTGCTCAATCGGACAAAACTTAAGGGTTTGGTGTATCATTCACAAAAAATCAAACGAAACTATATATGGGAGCTATATCTAAATCTGAGCCGATTCGAACAAAACTTCGCAGGCATCAGTCTGGACCTAATTCAGTACTCTGTGCAAAATTTTGTCCCAATCGGACAAATCACAAAAAAATCGGACGAAACTTTATATGGGAGCTATATCTAAATCTGAGCCGATTCGAACAAAACTTCTGTATGAACCTGGTTCAGTGTGCTGTGCAAAACTTTGTCCCAATCAGACAAATATTGGGAGTTTGGTGCAACATTTACATAAAATCGGACAAAGTTATATATGGGATCTATATTTCATCCAATTTCAATAGGGTTCGTTCTTGGGCCAAATACGTGAACTGTGCCAAATTTCATCCAAATCGGATCATAAATGCGATCTGTACTTTGTTGACAAAAATACATGGACAGAGGGACGAACAGACGGACATGCGTAAATCGACTCAGAAAGTGATTATATGCATATTCTCAAAAGGAACCATGTGTCTATCTCGTTTCCTTTTGCCTGTTGCAAACATATGCACAAAGTGTGGTGAAGGGTATAAATAGTTTTCGTCCGATTTTATGTACCACAGTGTATAACCAATATTCAATACAGCTCTTCTAATTACTTGTCCATATTCCATTCACCGTGAGTTGTGTTGTGATGTTCGGATTATATTTATGAGACTCAAAAAAAAAAAAAAAAAAACACACACAAAAAATTAAAAAATTAAAATTTTCTGTCCACTTCATCCCAATATTACTATCTGATAATCATTGAAAATTATAGGCGTTGCTCTTGACCATATCTGTATGCTCATAGAAATATTCAAAGCGATAAGCGCTATATTTTTGCTCTCCCGTGTGGTAATGGTTTACTAAATAATATATGAATACGTAACCACCTGTAAATATTTAAGTGCAATTCCCACATCCGAGCACATACGAGTATTTAATTGGTATCAATTTAAAGGTCAACCACTCCTCTTCGATATACTATCAACTTCTCGGGTCCATGTTCTTCAGGAGTAAATATATACGCTATAGAATACACATTTTGTAATTTTTCACACAAAAGTCAAGGTCCATTTGTCCTGTTGAATATAACCCAATCTTTATCAAAACAGACATGCTTATTTATTGGCCCGATCCCCTTCTCCATGTAAAATTTCGCGATGTTCAGGCCATAATTGCGGCCTCTGGAGCAACCAGAAAATCAGATAAAAATAAAGTTTTTGGTCCATTTCACTCCCAAAAATTTTAACCGATCTTTACCAAAAACAATAGGGGCCTTCCTTGGCCAGAACCCATTCTACATGCAAAATTTCATGAAGATTGGTCCATAACTGTGGCCTGCATCGTGTTTGCAAATTATAATGGACAGACGGACGGACACACATGTCTAGATCGTCTCAGCTAGTCGAGATATGACGATTGGTATACTTAATGTTGGGTCTAGGACCAATATTTCGCGGCGTTACAAACTCTCAGAGTTGCACAAAGCTATAATACCCTGACAGCATAGTTGTGTAAGGTATAACAAATCTTTAAAAAAAATTAAAAAAAAAAATCCACACCTTGTTGTTAGGATATAAAACTTTGGTTTTAAGAATCCGTGCATTGTTTAGTGGTTATACAAATAATTTTTAAAAAATCCATGACTTTTTGGAGGCTATAAAATGTTCTTTAAAAAAATTCACAAAAACTACGCCTAGTTTTGAGACTAAAAATAATTTTGAAAAAATCCAGAAAAAATCCGAGATTAAAAAATATTTTTTTTTTTAAATCGATGCCTTTTTTGTAGGCTATTCAAAGATTTTATATACCTTGGTACCGCCATAAATAAAACTAATGACATCAGTTTTGAAATTCGGAGAAGGATTGTGATGGCCAACAGATGCTACTATAGTCTAAGTAAGCAGTTTAGAAACAAGCCCACCTCCCGCCAGACCAAACTCACACTCTACAAGACGCTGATACTACCCGTGCTATTATATGGATCTGAAGCATAGGTACTTACGCAAGCAGATGAGGCAGCTCTTTGAATGTTTGAGAGAAAAATTGTCCGAAAGATCTATGGGCCGATCTGCGTTGAGGGTGAATATTGCCGCCGAATGAACCATGAGTTGTACCAGATATTCTCGGACATCGGCATTGTTAGACGTATTGAGTTGCAGTGACTACGTTGGCTAGGTCATGTTGTGAGAATGGATGAAGATGTCCAGCCTAAAAAGCATATTAAAGCGAACCAGATGATGGTTCACGCAGAAAGGGAAAGGCCACGAATAACATGGACAGATTAAGTGGAAGACAACATTGCCGAATATGGTCTTTCAAATTGGAAAAACTGCGCAAAACACCGACGCGCATGGATATTTTATTAAAGCTTGGCTTATGGAACGAAAGTTCTGTCACAAGCCAGCTAAGTATGTATGTAATAAAAAAATAATTTAAAAAATCCACGACTTGTTCGGAGGCTATAAAAACAATTTTTAAAAAATCCACGCCTTGTTTGGAGGCTTGAAAAATATATTTTTTTAAAAATCCACGCCATTTAATTTTAAATCGCCTTGGGTACACTGTGTCGAATGTCGAATTCCAGTTTCCAATGTTGTATACATGAGCATATAACGTATACGTCATTGGGATCAAATTTTGTAAAATAAAAACAAAAAAATATTTACATCGTTTATTAAATGCAATGCAATTGTTTGAACATATTTGTTATTGTGGAAGAATATCAAATTTTAATTTCATATCAATTCGAATACTCAGTATTATATGGCGAAAATTTATATTAGATATTATATACTAATTTATCTGGAATCTAAGCATACTTAATATTTAAATATTTATGGTATCGGAATAAAACACAGATATAGAAAATAAATTGCAATTTCCACACAGCAAATTTATTTATTTGTTTTTTTTTTTTATTTAGATATTCTGCCCAAAAATTAGCCATCACACAATCGAAACAAAAATTCTCAGAAATTTGTTAGGTTTCATGACGTCATATTTTGATGTCAGATTTCTCCTTTCCATTTAATCTCAATCCCTTTTTTGGCTACAATGAAATCAAAAAAAAAATATATATAAATAATTACCAAATTCCTCTCTGCTTTACTTTAATAATTATTTTCCATTTCTTACAGCCTACAATCATTTTTCTATGAAATTATGATTTAATCATATTGCCAACAACATAAAATAAATTGAAATTCCAATAAAAGCAACAACAACAACTGTGAAGTACATAAACAAAATTTAACCGCAATTGGTGTGCTTTAAAAGGGATTCATTATTGCAACCATAAAACAAAGAACAAAAAAATTACTGTTTATTTAATAAAAAAATGCTAAAGTGAAAAATAAATATTTTTAATATGAAAAACAAATATGACTTTCTGGTGGGGCGTATGATTACCGGGAATTTAAATATTTAGCATACGCCGCTTACAAAAAATGCTAAAGGGAAACAGGGGAGGATAAATGACGAGAAAAATTAATAAAAGTTTTACTGAAATTTAAACCCCAAAATCTGTGATTTATTTCAATTCAATTTCCCAGAAAAATTTTGAAATTTCAAGGACACCACCTACTCTTCCTCCAAAGGACTTTTTAAGGATATTTTTTGCAAATGGTGTATGAAAAAAAATTATTTAACAATTATTAACGATTATTTGTTTTTGGCAGCAATTATTGAGATTTTCTAGACCAAACTTCAAAGCCATGAATTAATGATTAGGACGCATGGCAGCAAATATTTAATAATCCTTTTTTTCGTAGTTTATGATTTCAATTTTTTTGCCTGTCAAGCAGTCTCAAAAACGTTTTTTTTTTGTTGGGGAAGACGATTAAAGGTCATTTATTTGTAAGGACAAGAATTCTTAGAATCATAACTTTTGCTATTATGAAAATAATATAAAAAAAATGAAAAATTATCCTCTAGTAATTGAGAAAATAAAAAATTAATTTTGAAGGTACTTTGGGTCGTATACTTTATGGAATTTATGGTGGCGTATGAGTATTGTAAGGGAACGAACAAAAATAGGAACTCCATATATGACTAAATGGCAATTTCTATGGGCAACAGAAAATTAAACTCTACCGGAAAAGGAAATGTGTTTCAATAGAAGAAGAAGGACCAGTAAGGAAAGTAGTAAAGTCGGACTGGGCCGACTATACGATACCCTTCACCACTTTGGGTATATTCTACATATGTATCCGAAAAGACGTCGCCTTTTTGAAGGAATTTTGACATGAAATTCAACGAGCTTAAATATGTGATTTTTATGCCTTTCTGGAATCTATGCTAAATTTCATTTCATTTGGGCAAGTTTAGAGTCGTTTGCGCACAGTGGGACAGATTTGTGTAAATCGATTTAAAGCAAACTTGACACACGCTATTCGGTATGCTGCACTGTTTAAAATTTAATCTCAATATATAAGTCGGAATTATATATGGAAGCTACGAGATATCTATATCTGAACCGATTTGAAGCAAACTTACCAGAGATTAATTTATATTAATTTCAATGCGTTGCGTCAATCGGCCTAGCCTAAAATCGGACGAATATGTATAGGAGGAGTACACATCATTCTAGACTTAATTCAATACACAATACGCCAAAATTCGTGCAAATCGAATGATTTTCAGAGACCTTGATGCACCATTTACCTAAAATCAGACGAAACTATGTATGCAAGCTATATCTAAACCTGAACCGATTTTCACGAAACTAAGCACACGTCATTCTTGACTTAATTCCATACGCTATGCCACAATTCGAGCAAATCAAAGTATTTTCATGGACTTTGGTGCACCATTTACCTAAAATTGTGCGAAACTATATATGAGAGCTATTTGTAAATCTAACCCGATTTTCACGAAACTTAACACACATCATTCTAGACCTAATTGAATATGCTATACCAAATTTCGTGCAATCGAATGATATATAGGGACATTGGTAGACCATTTACCTAAAACCGGGCGAAACTATATATGGGAGCTATATCTAAATCTGAACCGATTTTCACGAAACTTAGCACACATCATTCGAGACCTAGTTCAGTAGGCTATATCAAATTTCGTGCAAATCGAAAGATATACAGGGACTTTGGTACACCATTTACCTTAAATCGGGCGAAACTATATATGGTAGCTATATCTAAATTTGAACCGATTTTTCCCAATTTCAATAGGGTTCGTCCTTGGGCCAAACAAATGAGCTGTGCCAAATTTCATCCAATTCGGATTGTAAATGCGACCTGTACTTTGTTTACAATTTAACATGAACTGACGGACGGACATGCATAAATCGATTCAGAAAGTGATTCTATGCATATTCTCAAAAGGAACCATGGGTCTATCTCGATTATTTTTGTCTGTGTTCACGGAGCGAACATGGGTTTTAAATAATAAATATAGTGAATGTCTTGCTGTGGGTCTCTTGTGTAAAGGAGAGAGTCTTTAGTTAAACAGGGATCTATTTTTGTATACAGTCCACTTAAGATAAGAGCATTTTCTTGTTGAATATTTGTACACTAGAATAAGATAGGCGTTTTCTATTGCCACATGTGGTATGTTTGGGTGAGTAATCTTCACTACAGACTGATAAGCATGTGTAGCGTGCTTGCCACATGTGAGATAAAGAAATGTGTGTGTCCACTCCATGTGTTATGGCAGATGCACTCTCTCTCTCTCTCTCTTTTACACATTAGTCTAAGATAGGTTAAGTCATATTGTAATAATTAGTTCTTAAGAAACACTTTTTATATTAATAAATTAGTGTGTAAATGCACCACATACAAAGAAGACGTGCTTTCACTCCGCGGACAGTATCCGCGTAAGATCCCTAGTTTTTCACTGGTCCTTCGAGCCGGATCAGTGACCGATTGTGGAGGAAATTGATGCTGAAGAAGTTACCTTAACGGTCAAGGAAATTCTGTCAGCTTGTTGAAAAATACACAAACAATAAAAAAAATAAAATGCTGAGTCGTAGCAGAGAAGAAGAAGGAGATGCAGTGGAAATACGAGGCAGTACACTGCAAGTCTTCAGGATGCCGAGTCAAAAGGAGACTGCGGTGAGGAAAATGGCGGTGACGGCGAGTAGAAAGGTCGGGGAAGCTTCTAATCTAAGCATTGCGGCTGCAGAGAGAAGCGAAAGGAGACTGCGGTGAGGAAAATGGCGGTGACGGCGAGTAGAAAGGTCGGGGAAGCTTCTAATCTAAGCATTGCGGCTGCAGAGAGAAGCGAGGAGACTATGGAGTCCCTCACCCTAGGCGATGAGCCAAACCTAGACTCGGCACCGACCGAAATTCAAGTAGAGACAAGAGCTCTACTAGAAAATATTGAAGCAGTGATGGGGATGATGCATAACATCCATACAATAGAGGATCTGGAATCCGCAGTTAGGTATGTTGGAGACCTGGTGGATACCGCAGAACGGAAAATAAGAAAAAATGCAGTCGTTACTGCAAGATGGTTACAGGTTTTACAGAAGAAATCGGAAATAGCGAAAACCATGCAACAAATTCAGCCAATAAATAGAGAAAGGGTGGATCACCCCTACATCATAATGCAAAAAAAGGAGATATTGGAGAAGAAATCCGATATGGCAGGAGGTTTTATGCCAGTCCAAGAACAAATGGGCAGCCTTCAAAGAGCATTGGAGGAGAAAAGCCGTGACGTGGCGGAGTTACGGGCAAGGAATAAAGAGCTAGAAGTTGCTCTAAAAAGATCGGAAGACGCCAATGGTTGCCTTCAAGAAAGGTCACAGGCAAGTTATAAAAAGTCAAGAGATATGTACATTGACTTGTCTTTTCAAGAGATCAAACTTAAACGTGAATTGGTGGCGGCTGCAGAGAGAGCCCAGGCAGCAGAGAAATCCTGGGAAGAAGAAAAAAGGCATCTTTTGAAAAAACTGGATCGGTCGGAGAAGGCGCGAGAAGCAGCAGAGGCCGAACGTGACCGGTTGGCTATACGAATGGTTGTCAATAACAATAAGGACCGGCAAGTAAGTATTATTGCATTTGTTCACGATAATATTCCATTGGCACAGGAAATAGGTCCAGTCGGGGTGGCCATGAAAAAGAACGATGCGGTGGCTGGTGCGGAGAAACCAGTTATGGAACAATGTCCAGTTGGGAAGTTGAAGCCGGCGAACAAGGAGCAGGTACATAAAGGAAGACTTGCTGTGAACTGTGCGTCGCCAGTGGGTACTTGTTTTGCCGGTAGGAAGATGAAGCCGGCGGAAAATGGCGCTGAACCCACAACAAAATGTAATTGTGGTGATAAGCAGAAACCGCCAGTTACGAATGTTCCGGTCAGGAAGATTATCGATATAAATCGTGGAAATGCGGCCGGGAAGTTGGATCCACCAGTGACATTCAATACGCAGCCAACGTTAGATGGTGCACCATGTAATAAAGATGACGTTCTGCCGAAGAGGGACGAATTTGGTGCCAAGAAAAATGCTGAAGAAGAAGGGGAAGGTTGTCCCACCAAAATGAAGTCTGCGGTCAGAAGCGAGAACAAGCTGAAGAATGAAGCCGAGGCTATGGTGAGATGTACAAATGGCACCTGGAGAATGATGCTGCCGACCAAAGATGCGGACAAGCCGCTTGGAAGCCGTATGATCAAGAAGCTGGCTGGCCCGCAATATGTTCACGGAGCGAACATGGTTTTTAAATAATAAATATAGTGAATGTCTTGCTGTGGGTCTCTTGTGTAAAGGAGAGAGTCTTTAGTTAAACAGGGATCTATTTTTGTATACAGTCCACTTAAGATAAGAGCATTTTCTTGTTGAATATTTGTACACTAGAATAAGATAGGCGTTTTCTATTGCCACATGTGGTATGTTTGGGTGAGTAATCTTCACTACAGACTGATAAGCATGTGTAGCGTGCTTGCCACATGTGAGATAAAGAAATGTGTGTGCCACTCCATGTGTTATGGCAGATGCACTCTCTCTCTCTCTCTCTCTTTTACACATTAGTCTAAGATAGGTTAAGTCATATTGTAATAATTAGTTCTTAAGAAACACTTTTTATATTAATAAATTAGTGTGTAAATGCACCACATACAAAGAAGACGTGCTTTCACTCCGCGGACAGTATCCGCGTAAGATCCCTGGTTAACAGTCTGTTACAAACATATACACAAAGACACAATACCCTGTACCACAGTGTGGTGAAGGGTATAAAAAGGAAGAAGAAAAAGAAGGCTAGGACAGAAGTCTCTAAAGACGAATGAAGAGGGAAATTCGCAACCGAAAATTCGTCTCAGAACACAATGAAAATGGAATCTCTATAAAGAGGTTTGTTGGCTCTATTATCTTATAAAAGACTGATTTTAGACATAAATATTTTTACTTCTTTAAATCCAAACAAAAATGAAATCCGTTTGAAGCGTATGATTACCAACAATTTTAATGTTAAGTATACGCTCCACATACAAAATATCAAAGGGGAATATTGGAGAATTAAAGCTAAGATAAAAAGTAATAATTATTTTACTGAAATTTAAACCACAAATTCTAAGATTTACCATCAGTTGAATTGTCCCGAGAAGTACTTTCAGAATATATACACTTTATGCCGAAAAAGACTTTCGCCTAACGGATTTTTCCGATTTCCCTTACAAGTTTCAGTTACAGTGGGGACCCTGTGTAGAAAACGCCATATTGCACAAAACCTAAAATGGATCCTATGAATAAGAAACTATCCTAATAATTTTTCTATAGGATATAATTTGTTCCCACGATCATGTCCTTCAGGGCCAAATATATACGCCACAGAATACAAATTTTGTAAGTTTTCACACAAAAGTTAGGGTCCATTTGACCCTTTAAATATTGACCAATCTTTATCAAGACAGGCATGCTTATTCTTTAGCCTGATCTCGTTCTCCATGTAAAATTTTGCAATGTTCGGCAGGACCCATCCTACATGCAAAATTTCGTGAAGATTGGTCCATAACTGTGTGTTTACAAATTATAATGGACAGACGGACGGACACACATGTCTAGATCGACTCAGCTAGTCGAGATATGACGATCGGTATACTTAAAGGTGGGTCTAGGACCAATGTTACGTGGCGTTACAAAATTTTGGGGCTGCACAAAGCTATAATACCCTGACAACAGAGTTGTGTAGTTCAACGTTGTTGAAAATTTTTTTTATTTCACACATTGAAGGTTCACAATTATATATTGTCGGAAAATAGTTACAAAGAAATCCACTGGTACCAGCTTTCCCCACAAGCATCCGCCTTCTCCACCTTCCACCGTAATTTTCTGCTTCCTTTTTTTAATAATTGTTCAGATTTACGTCATTATTTGGATGCTGGTATTTCGATTTTTGTTTTGCTCTGTGGTTAAAAACATTCGGTTGATGTTAGAACAGGCGAATAAAATCACCATGTTTATACGAATGCTTATGAAATCGATAATACATTTCGTGTTTATAATAGCAGTGTGATAGCAACGTGATTATCAGCAGTAAGATTTTTTTAAACGCATTTCAGCAAATAGACGAGAGGACAGGGTATTTGAGTTGAAAACGAATTGGGAAATCACTATTAAACAATGCTGAATAGGAATTTCTTTA
The DNA here is from genome assembly GCF_032173495.1 of Musca vetustissima. NCBI lineage: Eukaryota > Metazoa > Arthropoda > Insecta > Diptera > Muscidae > Musca > Musca vetustissima. The sequence continues at coordinate 724,318 of NW_026886224.1, forward strand.
AAAAAATTAGTATTCAGGCAAGCTGAATACAAATTATCGTAGTAAAATTATAATTGAACTTAGCTGAATATGAATTTAATGGATAAATTTTCTATTCAGCCTAGCTGAATATGAATTTCATGGCGAAATTTTCTATTCAGCTTGGCTGAATAGCAATTTCATGACGAAATTTTCTATTCAGACGAAATATTCTATTCAGCCTGGCTGAATATGAATTTCATGACGACATTTTCTATTCAGCTTGGTTGAATACGATTTTTATGATGAAATTTTCTATTCAGCCTGGCTGAATATGAATTTCATGACGAAATTTTCTATTCAGCCTGGCTGAATATGAATTTCATGACGAAATTTTCTATTCAGCCTGGCTGAATACGAATTTCATGACGAAATTTTCTATTCAGCCTGGCTGAATACGAATTTCATGACGAAATTGTCTATTCAGCCAGGCTGAATACGAATTTCATGACAAAATTTTCTATTCAGCCTGGCTGAATACGAATTTCATGACGAAATTTTCTATTCAGCCTGGCTGAATACGAATTTCATGACGAAATTTTCTATTCAGCCTGGCTGAATACGATTTTTATGATGAAATTTTCTATTCAGCCTGGCTGAATACAAATTTCATGACGAAATTTTCTATTCAGCCTGGCTGAATACAAATTTCATGACGAAATTTTCTATTCAGCCTGGCTGAATACAAATTTCTTGACGAAATTTTCTATTCAGCCTGGCTGAATAGAAATTTCATGACGAAATTTTCTATTCAGCCTGGCTGAATAGAAATTTCATGACGAAATTTTCTATTCAGCCTGGCTAAATAGCAATTTCATGACGAAATTTTCTATTCAGCCTATTTTTCTTATGAATTTTTTTTTATAGTTGTTGAATATATGTTTCTATAGGGAATTTTCGTATTCAGCCATGCTGAATGCCATATTTTATTTATTTTGTAGGGTATCCCTACCTCCATATAAATATATTTGTGTGTATTACTGCCACTGTTTCATTCATGAAAAAAAGAAAACAACGAGTGAAACAAATTAACATCCTGCCAAGATGAGGCGGTGTCGGAATGTTTTTTTGTTTTTTTTTTACTGGAAACGAAATTCTTTCAATTACGTTTGAATTGAATTATTTTTTTTCCACAGCATCATCATCGCCTTCTTCTTCTTCTTAATAAATTACGCCTTAAAGATTTGTTAATATTTATTTGAATTTATTGTTGTTCTCTGTTTGACGTTGGTGTTGTGTTGACGGATGATGGGTGGGTGGGTGGTTGGTGGTTTTGGCAGAGATAAAAGCAAAACAAAAAAATCGACACTCACACCTTCACAGCGATAGCCTCAAATGAGATTTATTGGAGTTCATTAAGGGTGACGGTGTATGGGTGACTGTGTGTCAATTTTTCAAAAAAGAAACTTTGTAATCTTTTTGCTTTATTTTTAATAAAATAACAAACACACATTCGCACATACATACGTATGTGTGTTTATGTCTCAATATTGAAATTTCGTCTTGAAAATAATTGCCAACTTTTATTTTATTTTTTTTTTTTTTTTTTTTTGGTTTTTGTTTTTGGCTGAAAGATATTTTTTGGACCCCAGCATCCATAAGGTGGGTGTAATTCGATGTCATCTCTTTATAGATTATTATGTACGTATGTATGGGTGTATGTGTTTGTATATGCCTATGGGCTTTTTAGAGATTCTCCTTCAAAGATTTATTGTCGTCATTATGAGATCGTAAATAAGTTTTTATATCAATTTTCTTTTGTTTGGAAACAAATAATTTTGTTTTTACTTTGATTGTTTTTAACGACAATGTCTGCAAAGTTGGGGAAAACATTCCCCGCCTGGTTGATAGGTCATAAAAAATCTACGAGTTGTTCAAAGACCTGATTTTTTTTTAAATTTACGCCTGTTCGAAGGCTACAAAAAATAATTTAAAACCAGTAAGGAAAGTTCAAAACCAGTAAGGAAAGTTCGGACGGGGCCGACTTCACCACTTTGGGTACATACAAGAGATGTTAATATTTACAATATCCTGTGGATAGAACATACATAGAATCTTTGGAGGACCATTGAGATGGAATCGGGCTAAATTAAATGTGCTATTTAGATAGATATTTGAACCAATTGAAAAACCCCATACATATAGCATTCTGAAATCAATGAAAAATTGCATGTCAAATGGGCAGACTTGGATTCTTTGGTATAGCATTGGTATGAAATCGAGTGAAATTATGTATGGGAGCTATATATAAACACATGGACCAAATTGAGCAAATCAATTTAACACCCTCTGTCAAATTTCATGTAAATCGAACAAACACAAGCCCTTCGGTGCACCATTTATATAAAATCGAACGAAAATATATCAAAATCTGAACCGATTCCAACAAACTTTATGGGAACAAATCATTTTTTCCTCAATTGCATTCGCTATATAAAATTATGCTTAATCGGTTAAAACTTAGGGGTTTGGTGTATCATTCACAAAAAATCAAACGAAACTATATATGGGAGCTATATCTAAATCTGAACCGATTTTAACAAAATTTCGCAGGCATCAGTCTGGACCTAATTCAGTACTCAGTGCAAAATTTTGTTCCAATCGGACGAATCAGAAAAAAATCGGACGAAAAATTTATGTGGGAGCTACATCTAAATCGGAACCGATTCCAACAAAACTTCGCATACAAAAGTATGGACCTAATTCACAACTCTGTGCAAAATGTTATCCCAATCGGACAAATATTGGGAGTTTGGTGCAACATTTACATAAAATCGGACTAAAAAATATATGGGAGCTATATCGAAATTTGAACCGATTTTCACGTAACTTAACACACATCATGCTATACCTAATTCATTACACTGTGCCAAATTTCGTGCAAATCAAAAAAATATATAGGGACTTTGGTACACTATTTACCTTAAATCGGACGAAAATATATATGGGAACTATATCTAAATCTGAACGAATTTTCAGGAAACTAAACACACATAATCGAAAGATATATAGGGACTTTGGTACACCATTTACCTTAAATCGAACGAAGATATATATGGGCGCTAAATCTAAATCTAAACCGATTTTCACGAAACTTTGCACACATCATTCTATACTTAATTCAGTACGCTATACCAAATTTCGTGCGAATCGAAAGATATATAGGGACTTTGGTACCCAATTTACCTTAAATCGGACGAAGATATATATGGGAGCTACATCTAAATCTGAACCGATTTTCAGGGAACTTAACACACATCATTCTAGACTTTATTCAGTACGCTAAGCCAAATTTCGTGCAAATCGAAAAGTATATAGGGACTTTGGTACACCATTTACTTTAAATCGGACGAAAATATATATGGGAGCTATATCTAAATCTGAACCGATTTTCACGAAACTTTGCACACATTATTCTAGACCTTAAACATTAGGCTGTGCTAAATTTCGTGCAAATCGAAAGATATATAGGGACTTTGGTGCATTATTAACCTAAAATAGGACGAAAATATATATGGGAGCTATATCTAAATCTGAACCGATTTTTCCCAATTTCACTAGGGTTCGTCCTTGAGCCAAACAAATGGGCTGTGCCTAATTTCATCAAATTCGGATCATAAATGCGACCTGTACTTTGTTTACAATTTAACATGGACAGACGGACGGACGGACATGCATATATCGACTCAGAAAGCGATTCTATGCATATTCTCAAAAGGAATCATGGGTCTATCTCGATTATTTTTGTCTGTTACAAACATATGCACAAAGACATAGTACCCTGTACCACAGTGGTGAAGGGTATAAAAATCCACACTTTGTTCCAAGGCTATAAAAATAATCTTTAAAAATTCCACGCCTTAATGATAGGCTATAAAAATAATCTTTGAAAAATCCACGCCTAAATGATAGGCTACAAAAACTAATCTTTGAAAAATCCTCGCCTAAATGATAGGCTTTAAAAATAATCCTTAAAAATCCATGCCTAAATGATAGGCTACAAAAACAATCTTTAAAAAATCCACGCCTAAATGATAGGCAACAAAAAAATCTTTAAAATATCCACTCCTAAATGATAGGCTACAAAAAATAATCTTAAAAAAATCCACGCCTAAATGATAGGCTATAAAAATAATATTTAAAAAATCCACGCCTAAATGATAGGCTACAAAAAACAATCTTTAAAAAATTTACGCCTAAATGATAGGCTACAAAAACAATCTTTAAAAAATCCACGCCTAAATGATAGGCTACAAAAACAATCTTTAAAAAATCCACGCCTAAATGATAGGCTATAAAAATAATTTTTAAAAAATCCACGCCTAAATGATAGGCTACAAAAACAATCTTTAAAAAATCCACGCCTAAATGATAGGCTACAAAAAACAATCTTTAAAAAATCCACGCCTAAATGATAGGCTACAAAAACAATCTTTAAAAAATCCACTCCTAAATGATAGGCTATAAAAATAATCTTTGAAAAATCCACGCCTAAATGATAGGCTACAAAAAATAATCTTAAAAAAATCCACGCCTAAATGATAGGCTATAAAAATAATCTTTAAAAAATCCACGCCTAAATGATAGGCTATAAAAATAATCTTTAAAAAATCCACGCCTAAATGATAGGCTACAAAAACAATCTTTAAAAAATCCACGCCTAAATGATAGGCTATAAAAATAATTTTTAAAAAATCCACGCCTAAATGATAGGCTATAAAAATAATCTTTAAAAAATCCACGCCTAAATGATAGGCTATAAATAAAACTTATTTTTGTTTTATTAACATTTTCCACCAATTGAGGAGACCCTTCCTCTCTGTTATTGTTTATCTGTTTTTATTTGTTTTCGTTAATTTTTACAAATTGTTGTAATTTCTTTACGTCGACATTTTCGCCATGAATATCAAATGAACTTCTAATGAAATGTTGTGTAGGATGGAGGCACTTATTCTCAAATACTATTTATATTCCTTATATTGTTAAGAATATACATTTCTAATAAATGAACCAGAGGTTTCTTATCCTGACGCCTTGTTTTCGAATATCAATGTTTGGGTTAATTAAACGAATGAACGAATGAGAAAGCATTTCATTTAATTACTAAGAACTGCTAACATTCACATGAAATGTAATAAAAATCAACATTTTAGGTAAGTGCTGACTGTCTGCCGGGTTATATGCGTGTTTTTGTTTTTGTAGGTGTAGTTGTGCTAAATAAATAAAATGTGATCGGATTAAAATGCATAACAAGTAGCAGTCATAAACTAAGACGATAAACAGGGACGTTTGTGGCATTTTAAGAAAGGGTGCTATGTTTATTTTTGAAAAAAATCATTTAATTTTAATTTTTTTGATTTTTCGCTACAAAAATTGAATTTTTTTGTGTAGTATAACAGTTAACGAAAACTGTTATACTGTTATATTTGCATAAAAATCGAGTTTTGAATTCATATTTTGCAATTTCTAGCAAATGTAAGGCATTTTTCTCGAGTATAACAGTTTCACTAAACTGTTATACTGACAATTTTTCTTTAAAAATCAATGTAATCTGTGTTTTTAATGAATTTCTTACCAAATTTATATATTTTTCATGAGTATAACAGTTACAGAAAACTGTTATACACAATTTTTAAGCCTAAATTTATTTTAAAAAATCACATATTTGTTATAAAAGTATTCTAAATTGTATATAAAAATGTTTGAGACCCCTTCTCGAAACAAAAATGTTCAATACGACCCTGTCTGTTATACATGTCCTTCACATCCTTCATTTCACTTCATATCTCTGAGCAGATTCTTTGTGGACATCTTAAAGACACATTCTATCCTTCATCCACATATTCACACATCCTTTCATTCATCATTAGTAAACTATTCAAATCGACATGAATAGACATGATAACAGCTGAATCAGCAGCAAACATCCTTGCAATCCTTCTTAACAAACATTCAAGGAATTTCAAATTAGAATTTGAATTTCCTTAAATCATCGTTTTTAATAGCTTTCGTTGCGTGTTTCTGCATTCATTTTGTCTGGAATTGTTTTAGAAAGGATGATACGCACACATTCACACGCACACACACACACCTATGTAAATCCAATCTCATCAATTATGCCAAAACAGTAACAGAGGCAATGCTGCCTGATTGCATCGTTCAAATATTGGATTGTCTTAGGTCTTGTTCTGTTGGGATAAATGGACGTCGTAATGGACAGACTACAGATGGATTGTGTCAAATGGTTACATGGACAAATGCAAACAAACACACATACATAGACAAGTAGATGTTAATGATGTGTCTAACATGCTTGACAATTTCTTGAAAGGGCACTGCATGAAGGATAAATAGAAGAGGTCGGAAGGACCTTTTCAAAATAATTTGTATAGTCTCCGAATAAGACGTGGAAATCTATAGTCTGTCAAGAAGGTGTGGATTTTTAAAAATATTTTCTCTAGCCTCTCAACAAGCCTCCAAACATGGGATGGATTTTTTAAAAATATTTTTATGGCCTATCTTTTAGGCGTGGATTTTTTAAACGTGATTTTTATAGCCTATCATTTAGGCGTGGTTTTTTAAAATATTAATTTTTATTGTTTATCATTTAGGCGTGGATTTTTTTAAATTAATTTTTATTGCCTATCATTGAGGGGTGAATTTTTTTTAAAATATTAATTTTTATTGCCTATCATTTAGGCGTGGATTTTTTTAAATTAATTTTTATTGCCTATCATTTAGGCGAGGATTTTTTAAAGATTATTTTTATAGCCTATCATTTAGGCGTGGATTTTTAAAGATTATTTTTATAGCCTATCATTTAGGCGTGGATTTTTTAAAGATTATTTTTATAGCCTATCATTTAGGCGTGGATTTTTTTAAAAATTAATTTTTATAGCCTATCATTTAGGCGTGGATTTTTTAAAGATTATTTTTATAGCCTATCATTTAGGCGTGGATTTTTTAAAGATTATTTTTATAGCCTATCATTTAGGCGTGGATTTTTTAAAGATTATTTTTATAGCCTATCATTTAGGCGTGGATTTTTTAAAAGTTATTTTTATAGCCTATCATTTAGGCGTGAATTTTTTAAAAGTGATTTTTATAGCCTATCATTTAGGCGTGGATTTTTTAAAGATTATTTTTATAGCCTATCATTTAGGCGTGGATTTTTTTAAAAAAAAATAATTTTTAATGCCTATCATTGAGGCATGGATGTTTTTTAATTAATTTTTATTGCCTATCATTTAGGCGTGGATTTTTTTTAATTAATTTTTATTGCCTATCATTGAGGCGTGGATTTTTTAACACTTAATTTTTATTGGCATATTTATATGCGTGGATTTTTTTAAAAATTAATTTTTATTGCCTATCATTGAGGCGTGGTTTTTTAATTAATTTTTATTGTCTATCATTGAGGCGTGGATTTTTTTAAAAATTAATTTTTATTGCCTATCATTGAGGTGTGGATTTTTTTAAAAAAAATAATTTTTATTGCCTATCATTGAGGCGTGGATTTTTTTAAATCGTTCTTTCTTTAACTTTAAATTAAGATTATCTATTTTTTGTATTATCTCAGAATTTCTCCACATCCTTGTAATGGTGTGTGTTTGTGTGCGCCTCTATATTTGTCCTGCGATTTATTAAAAAGGAAATTGTATTCCATAGCATTCCCCATTTGAGTGTCCCATTAAAAGAAGTGCTGCTCAAATATTCTCATCCAACAACAACAACAGTAAGAAGGACTACATTTGTAATGGGTTTTTTTTGTAACGATCATGACGATGAAGGATACATTAGAGGCTGAGATGATGTTCCATAGGACCCAAAAACAACAACTGGAAGTGTCTCATTGATTATACAGTAACGAAGATTATGTGGTGGCTGGTAGCTGGAAACAGCAACAGAAAATATGGGGCCCGACCACTAACACCAACTGTCATTATTGCCTCTAAAGAATAACTCAATTAGTATTGGGAAAAAACTGCGCAGGAGGAGGAAGACGAAGAAAAAGAAAATGGAGAATTGAATGGAAATATGATGACGACGATGATAATGATGACTGTGATGAATGCTGGGACATCAAGGAATGCCACCATTGCATGGCATGCTATGGTATTCCTTGGTGTATAGTGACATTGTTTGCATGCATATGTGCATGTGTGTGTGATGTGTGTAGCAACACATGAATGCACTTTAGTGTCTCGATGGCTGTATTGAATGGTTTCTTATTTCTCTTCTGTTTTTTTTTTAATTTTCTCCTTCGGAAACAAAATGCAATTATAAATCATTGAAATTGAATTTTGTTTATATATCTTTGAAGACAATCTAGGAATTGTAGGAAGGAAAAAAATGCGGTAAGGATAAGGGTCCTACTTAAAATCAGGCGAACATATATATGAGAGCTATATCTAAATCGGAACCGATTTTACACACATCATTCTAGACTTAATTCAGTACGCTAGGCCAAATTTCGGTCAAATCGAAGGATATATAGGGACTTTGTTACACCATTTACAATAAATCGGGCGAAAGTATATATATTGGAGCTATATCTAAATCTGAACCGATTTTTAAGAAATTTTACACACTTCATTCTAGACTCAATCCAGTACGGTATGAAAATTTTGTTGCAAATCGGAAGATATATAAGGACTTTGGTACACCATTTACATTAAATCGGATGAATCTATATATGGGAGCTATATATAAATCTTAACCGATTTTCAAGAAATTTTATACACATTACTCCAGACTCAATTCAGTACGCTATGCCAAATTTCGAGCAAATCGAAGGATATATAGGGACTTTTTTACACGATTTACATTAAATCGGACGAATCTATATATGGGAGCTATATATAAATCTTATCCGATTTTCAAGAAATTTTACACACATCATTCTAGACACAATCCAGAACGCAATGCTAAATTTCGTTCAAATCGAAGGATATATAGGGACTATGGTAACCATTTATATTAAATCGGGCGAAAATATATATGGGAGCTATATCTAAATCTGAACCGATTTTCAAAAAATTTTACACACATCATTCTAGACTCACTTCAGTACGCTATGCCAAATTTCGTGTAAATCGAAGGATATATAGGGACTATGGTAACCATTTACATTAAATCGGGCGAAAATATATATGGGAGCTATATTTAAATCTGAACCGATTTCCATGAAACTTAGCACACATCATTCTAGACTCAATTCAGTACGCTATGCCAAATTTCGTGCATATCGGAATATATATAGGGACTTTTGTGAACCATTTACATAAAATCGGATGAATCTATATATGGGAGCTATATATAAATCTTAACCGATTTTCAAGAAATTTTACACACATCATTCTAGACTCAATCCAGTACGCAATGCCAAATTTCGTGCAAATCGAATGACTTTCAGTGACTTTTGTGCACCATTTACCTAAAATCGGGCGAAACTATATATGTGAGCTATATCTAAATCTGAACCGATTTTTAAGAAATTTTACACACATCATTCTTGACTCAATCCAGTACGCAATGCTAAATTTCTTGCAAATCGAAGGATATATAGGGACTTTGTACACCATTTACATTAAATCGGTCGAAAATATATATGGGAGCTATATCTAAATCTGAACCGATTTTCAAGAAATTTTATACACATCATTCTAGATTTAATTCAGTACGCTATGCCAAATTTCGGGCAAATCGAAGGATATATTGGGGCTTTTTTACACCATTTACATTAAATCGGGCGAAAATATATATGGGAGCTATATGAAAATCTGAACCGATTTTCACCAATTTCAACGGAGTTCGTCCTTGGGCCAAATATATGAGCTACGCCAAATTTCATCCAATTCGGATCATAAATGCGACCTGTACTTTGTTTATAATATAACATGGACAGACGGACGGACATGCATAAATCGGCATAGAAAGTGATTCTATGCAAAGACATAATACCCTGTACCACAGTGTGCTGAAGGGTGTAAAAATACACGCCTTGTTTGGAGCAAAAAAAATATATTTTTAAAAAATCCACACCTACTAAATATATAAGTGGATTTTACAAATGATGCCTATCTGCCAGCCCACCACTTTAGGCTATTGCAATTATTTGTCATTTGGCTTAAAAATAAAATTCTACAAAAATAACTGCAGCGAGGAAAAAATACTTAACCCTGCCCAAAAACATGTCAAGACCACCAAGAAATTCAGTGTTATTATTCTTTGTGTCAGCCTTAAATTTTTCGAATGTAAATTTCAATTCCTATTTAAATAATTAGAATAAAAATCTTTTTTTTTCTTCTCTTGTTTGTTGAATGTCACAGTATTTTTAAATTTATCAAAATTTGTTCATGCCTTTGTTGTTGTTGCCTTAATTTTGTTACGAAAAGAACAAAAAAACAAAATATTGGTGCTGTTTCACATCACATCTAACAAGTGTTCAGTTTTATAAATAGACGGTGTGGTGAGATGGACAGACACAATGACTATTGACGCCATAACCAAACTGTGTTTTTTTGCCTCGTATCTAGCAGACATATTGGTCGAAAATCTGCTGACAGAAGAACAGCAACAACAATAACAACAAGAAACATAAAACATTAGCCTCTAACGTGAACAAGCGCGACAACAGAAACGGAAAGTAGAATCCGTTCATAATTTGTAATTTTTTTTATTTTGTCGGATGGAAGGCCACCTCTAAATCCGTTCAGCTCTAAATCCCCGCAACAACAATAAATTGGCATTACAAATTGTAAAATTTTTTTTAAAATCTTAATAGCCAAATTGTTCCAAATTTTAGATTGAAATAATTAATGATCAGTATTTAATATTTATACCCTACACAACTATGTGTCAGGGTATTATAGGTTTGAACAACCCCAAGAGTTTGTAACGCCGCGAAATATTTGTCCTAGACCCACCTTCATGTATCTGATCGACATATCTCGACTAGATGAGTCGATTTGGACATGTGTGTCCGTCCGTCCGTCTGTCCATTATAATTTGTAAACACGATACAGGCCACAGTTATGAACCAATCTTCACGAAATTTTGCATGTAGGATGGATTATGGTAAAGATCGGTTAATAATTAGGGGGTGAGATGGACCAAAAACTTTAATTTGGTCTGATTTTGTGGTCGCTCCAGAGGCCGCAATTATGGCCTGAACATCGTGAATTTTTACGTGGAGTAGGGGATCGGGCCAAAGAATGAGCATGCCTGTTTTTTCGAATCGATCTATAGGCCACAATTGAAAGCCGAATATCGCAACACAACCCACGGTGAAGGGAATATGGTCAAGTAATTAGAAGGGCTGTACTGAAAAATAAGTAATATTTGTTGACCTCCCGTCGGTCAAGAGGGTATAAATATTGCAAAATATTTCTCATGCTCGGAATATAGAACTACACAATGTTAGATTTTCGTGGAAAATGTGTAGGGTATCATATGGTCGGCCCCGTCCGACTATACTGCTCCGCTTCACCACACTGTGATACAGGACATTATGTCTTTGTGCATATGTTTGTAACAGGCAAAAGGAAACTAGATAGAGACATGGTTTCTTTTGAGAATATGCATAGAATCACTTTCTGAGTTGATTTATGCATGTCCGTCCGTCCGTCTGTCTGCCCATGTTAAATTGTAAACAAAGTACAGGCCGCATTTATGATCCGAATTGGATGAAATTTGGCATAGCTCACTTATTTGGCCCAAGGACGAACCCTCTTGAAATTGGGAAAAATCGGTTCAGATTTAGATATAGCTCACATATATATTTTCGTCCGATTTTCTGTAAATGGTGCACCAAACTCTATATATATCTTTCGATTTGCACGAAATTTGGCATAGCATGATGAATTAAGTCTAGAATGACGTGTGCAAAGTTTCGTGAAAATCGGTTCAAATTCAGATATAGCTCCCATATATAGATTCGCCCGATTTTAGGTAAATAGTCCACTTAAGTCCCTGGACATCTTTTGATTTACACGAATTTTGGCATGGCGTACTGAAATTAGTCTAGAATGACGTGTGCAAAGTTTCGTGAAAATCGGTTCAGATTTAGATATAGCTCCCATATATATTTTCGTCCGATTTAAGGTAAATGGTGCACTTAAGTCCCTATATATCTTTCGATTTACCCGAAATTTGGCAAATCGTACAGTATTAAGCCTAGAATGCTGTTTGCTAAGTTTCGTGAAAATCGGTTCAGATTTAGATATAGCTCCCATATATATTTTCGTCCGATTTTATGTAATTGGTGCACCAAAGTCCCTATATATCATACGATTTGCACGAAATTTGGCATAGCCTACTTAATTAAGTGCAGAATGATGTGTGCTAAGTTTCATGGAAATCGGTTTAGATTTAGATATAGCTCCCATATATATTTTCGTCCGATTTTATGTAAATAGTCCATGGACATCTTTTGATTTACACGAATTTTGGCATAGCGTACTGTATTAAACCTAGAATGATGTTTGCTAAGTTTCGTGAAAATCGGTTCAGATTTAGATATAGCTCCCATATGTGGTTTCGTCCGATTTTATGTAATTGGTGCACCAAAGTCCCTATATATCTTTCGATTTACCCGAAATTTGGCAAATCGTACAGTATTGAGCCTAGAATGCTGTTTGCTAAGTTTCGTGAAAATCGGTTCAGATTTAGATATAGCTCCCATATGTAGTTTCGCCCGATTTTAGGTAAATGGTGCACCAAAGACCTTATATATTATTTGATTTGCACGAAATTTGGCACAACGTACTGAATTAAGCCTAAAAAGATATGTTCTAAGTTTTGTGGAAATCCGTTCAGATTTAGATATAGCTCCCATATGTAGTATCGCCCGATTTTATGTAAATGGTGCACCAAAGTCCCTATATATCATTCGATTTGCACGAAATTTGGCATAGTCTACTTAATTAAGTGCAGAATGATGTGTGCTAAGTTTCGTGAAAATCGGTTTAGATTTAATTATAGCTCCCATATATATTTTCTTCCGATTTAATAGAAATGGTGCAGCAAAGTCCCTGTATATCATTCGATTTGCACGAATTTTGGTATAGGGTACTGAATTAAGTTTAGAATTATGTTGTTAAGATTCGTGAAAAGATCCATAGCTAGGCCGATTGACACAACTTACTGATGTAATATAAATTAGTCTCTGGTAAGTTTCCCTAAAATCGGTTCAGACATAGATATATAACAAAAACGCGATGTCTGTTAATATACATATGTAGAATATACCCAAAATGGTGAAGGGTATCATATAGTCGGCCCAGTCCGACTTTACTACTTTCCTTACTGGTTTATATTAAATGAGTTACCTGATTTGTTTCGCGTTTTGAGTTTGGTTTTATGACTCTGTTGTAATCATTTCACCTGAGGAGGATAGCGAGATAAAAAATTAGAACGTAAGGTTCGATCATGAACTTAAGCACCATTTAGACATAGCCCCTGTGTGGAGGTTCCAGAAGGAGTGGACCGATATTCCCCATCTTCGAATTTGAACTAAGTTTGGAAGAAATAATAAGATGGGCAAAGTTTGGATGAAATCTAAATTTTCTGAAACGGATTTTGTCCAAAGAAACATGAGAACCAATATTTCGATGAGGCACATTTTCACCGTGTTAAAGTGTATACACCCTCATTAGCCATAATGCTGACAGTATAATTATCCATTAAAAATTTCTGAAATTTGTATTATGGTTTACATAATCCGCTTTTAGAAATGTCCACTTTTTGGTATGTTCCCTATATTTTCATTTATAGTACCTGTCAGTATATCTATGGTGGAGGGTATCCAAAGTTCGGCCAGGCCGAACTTAACGCTTTTTCACTCGTTATTTTTCAATCTGGTGACCATAATTTGTTTTGAAATTCACGCCTTGTTTGCTGTCTATAAACAATATTTTTTTTTAAATCCCTTCTTCGTGTTTTTCAAAATGTATTTTTTTCATTCTTTGTATTTTTATTATTTGTGTATGAGGTCCTCCTCTTGCTCTGTATATCCTGCTTGCCTTTAATAATATATTTTTTATTTTATTTTCTGTTTGTAACTTGTTTGATTTACTCGTTTCAATATTTATCTCTTCGAAACAAATGTTTAAAATGAGAAAACAAGAAAACAAATATTTTCTTCAATGAATGTCAATGCGACAGACGGACAGACATACGCACATATTTATTCACATAACTTAAATAAATGTATAATGTCATGAATATATAAACAGCATACAACACAACAAACATCTAATCATTTATATACAAAAATTGGTATTTTATGAGTATATGGGTGTGTGTATTTGTTGATATGATTTAACAAATATATTTGTTATAGCATTATTGACGTATTTATTGTATAAACATGTATCTTTCTATTCGATGTATGTATATTTTTTATTGTATTTAATTTTTTTATTTCATACATACACACACATGTATGTATGTATAAAACGTATTTATCTGAATGTATGTAGGCGTTTGTTTTGTATCATTGATTAGATATGTTTTTTAAAAAATAATATCGAATAGTTGGAGAAAATTGCGTTATTTTGGGTTTTTCGTTTGAATCGGAATGGATAATTTCGTTGTATCAGTATTTTTTTATTAATTTCTCTTTCGAGATGAGCTACATGATCGGAGTTGCAATGAAAAGGAAAGCCAGAGAGATACTACACTCCCACCACTATGCGACGCGTTTCGCCGTTGGTTAAGCGGCTCATCAGGCATATTGGGAAATGTGGCTTACAAATGTCTTTACTTGATAAGTTGTATTTATGTCGACTATTGTTGCGAAATTGCATCTACGAATTAAATTCAACCGTGTCAAGGTTCGGACATTTGGCATCACACCAGAACATTCCTTTTCAGAGCAGATTTTTCTTGTAGTGACGGACTTTTTTTCCATACAGACTACAATATTTTTTCTTCAATGGTATGCAACTGCATATTGTGCAACCTTAGGAAGATAAGGAGGTGGCTTTGAACGCTAAGGCGCCGGACACCAACAGATGCCATGGGAACCAGGGTTCAAATCCCAGCCGGGCTCAAGCTGAATTTTTGAGTTTTGTTTTTATGCCTTTTTAGGAGATTTTTTTTTGAAGTGTAACAAATTTCGGATAAAATTAATTTATATTTTAAAAGATTATTTGAAGGATTTTCAGAACAAAATATAGATTGTTTCTTTTTCTATCAGTACAATGACTACGAATTTGCATATGAATACCTAAATAAAAATGTCAATCGATCTAATTTCGGAATTTTGGACGGACAGTCGTAGGGTCTGTGGAGGGCCTTTGATATGATATCGAAGGAAACAGCTTATGTGATATGCAACGACTCCAATAAATTCATAGACATGCATTCAGAATCGGCAGACTTAAGGTGTATGGTGTAACGGTATTTTTAACCCTTTCTGTGTCAAAAAAAAAAAAAAAATTGTCGAAATAAAAATCTAACATTTTGTATTAAAAAATCATATAAAGGCACAGAGTTTAGAAAAAGAAGCAAATTTTATTTTAACCCTCGGACTGTTTTGTCTGTCTTTTAGCAAAAACAAAAACGTCAATTGTAACGGTACATAGGATAACGGATAAATCGCAAAGAAAGAGAGTAATTTTAAATGTCGAATATATTCGACAAAAACACTGAAAGGGTTAAACTTTTAGCCGCATTTGAACATTTGATATTCAGGGTTTTTTTTTGAGGGGAGAATAACCCAACAAAAAACTAAGGGAACTGATGAGGATCAGTGGCGAGATCCGAAACTATAGTCTTCCCTTACCCCTTGGCGGACAATATCATACATTCCCCACTAATAAATAGTTGTTTTTTATAAAAAGGTAATAGATATCTCTTCAGAATATGTTCAATACAGGTACATGTTTTGTTATTGACTCAGCATTAAGGGAAAGCTACGTTTTCGGCATTTTTAAGGCTGTAGTTTGGAATTCTGGGTTCTCGTAGCATAAACATCGATGTTAGTTCATGTTTTGACATAACTAACATTCAAAGGATCCGCTCATTGTAATTTGGCATTTTCGGTTCTTGAAAGGTGAAAGATATTTCTGCAGAATTTGTTCGTAGCCTATAAATATATATATATTTTTTTTTAAATTTCCAAGATTTCAAACTAAATAAAAAAACAATTTTGAAAAATTCACATCTTTTTGATATACTATAAAAATAATTTTTAAAAAAGTTCACGCCTGATTGGAGGCCACAAGAAATTATTAAAAGAAAAAAATCGACTACAAGCCTTGTTGGATGGCTATCAAATAATTTTTAAAAATATAATATAATTTTGGAAAAATCCCCAGCTTTCTTCAAGGACTAAAACGTGTGTTTGAACCAGTAAAGAAAGGTTAAAAGTCGAACGGGGCCGATTATATGATATCCATCAACACTTTGGGTACCAATCTGAAATTTATGAAAAATTTAATGTCAATGTCTGTGCAAAATTTTGTCTCAATCGGACAAACATTTATAGTACGGTGCACAATTTACCTAAAATCGGACGACACTATATATGGGAGCTGTATCTAAATCTGAACTGATTCCATCAAAACATGACAAAATTCTGGGACTAATCCAGTACTCTGTGCAAACTTTTGTCTCAATCAGACAAATATTGGTAGATTGTTGCACCATTTACCTAAAATCGGACGAAACTATATATGGGAGCTATATATAAATCTGAACCGATTCAACAAAACTTGGCATGTATCAATCTAGATCTAATTCCGTACTCTGTGCAAAATTTTGTCTCAATCGGTCAAATATTGGGAGTTTGGTGCACCATTTATATAAAATCGGACGAAACTATATATATGAAATATTAGACCTCGACCCATCGTTAAGTACACAAATCGTCATATCTCGACTAGCTGAGTCGACCTAGACATGTGTGTCCGTCTTTCCATTATAATTTGTAAATACGATACAGGCCACAGTTATGGACCAATCTTCACGAAATTTTGCATGTAGACTGGCTTCTGGCCAATGAAGACCCCTATTGTTTTTGGTCGGTTAATATTTTGGGAGTGAAATGGACCAAAAACTCTATTTTTGTCTGATCTTCTGGAATTTTTAAATGGAGAAAGAGATCTTTGAATAAGCATGCATGTTTTTAAAAAGATCGGTCAATATTTAGTGGGTCAAATGGACCCTGACATTTGTGTGAAAAATTACAAAATTTGTATTTTACAGCGTATAGATTTACACCTGAAGGACATAGACCCGAGAAGTTTATGGTATATCCAAGAGGTGCTTACGTAGTCAGATAATATTTAGTAACCCATTACCACACTGGAGGGCGGAAATATGGCACTGATCGCATTTAAATGTTCCATGAGATTCCAGTTATGTTCAAGGACAACGCTTATAATTTTCGGTGATGATCACATAATAATTTTTGGGATGAAGTGGACCCAAAACATAGATTTTTTTTCGTTTATTTTTCGAGTCGATCTATAGGCCACAATTATAAGCCAACAACAACACGGTTAAAAGAATATAGACAAAATAATTAGAAGGACTGAACTGAATGTTAGTAGTATTCAGAAAATATGTCATTGTAAGGAAGTGATGCTGTTGACCTCTAATCGGGCAAGAGGGTGTATATGCGCAGAGTTAGAGTTCCGTATGGTCGGTCCCGTCCGACTATACTGCTCCGCTCACTGGTTATTCCTGTATTTCTTTGTGCGAGTCTGTATTTTAGAAGTCTGTTTATTTATTTTTAAAAGCCCATCGACCTCAGTCTTTATGATCCGTTGTTTCTAACGTGTACCGACATTACGAAGCATTGCAATTTTATTTTTCCAATGGAAAAAATATTATTAGTGGGATCTGAATTTTTTGTGCAAGTTTTTCTACAGATATCTTAAATATCATTATCATTTTGTATTATTAAAATCCACAGCCCATAATGTTGGCCCTTTTAATAGAAAGAGTTGGCAAAGCTTCGGTTTAGATTTCTTTTATGGAGATTGTAAATTTGAAAACACTCAGATCTGTTGAAACTCTGTACTTTTCAGTCTAGATGAAAATTTGAAAATCTCAGGTAAATTTATTTTTCTTGAATTTTTCGAGTCTATAAAATTTCGTTTTTTTTTTAAATTTTGTTTGGTAATGAACTCTTTAAATATCTTTTTTTTTTGCAGAAAATTCTTTCTACAAAAAGTGCCAGACAAAACAACTATTTTTTGCACAAAATGAGTCATCCACTTGCCTTCGCAATGTTGAAAATAAATAACAAAAATAATAATACAATAAAAATAAAAAAATAAAGAAGAAGGAAACAATTGTTGGCTTCCAATGGATTATGAATATAAGTGTTCATTATTCTTATAAGAAGAGAGAAAAATAAAAACAAGTCAAACGGGCAGTCAGCTAGTCAGTGAGCCATATACTCCAAGTCAAAAAAAAAAAAGATCTCAGTGTCGGGTATAAGGTTTTTAGTTATATACCAAGAAAATATTGAACGAAATGAACAACGAATATTTTGAATATTTGCACTTGAGAGAAAAATGTACATATATGTACGAATATATATATGGTAGTTCATATATACATACATATGTATGTATATATGAAAGGCAATGAAGAACACCACATTCACCTTCGTCACAAACCAACCGACACTACAAAAAAAAAAAAAAAAAAATGAGAGACACGAAAAGATAAACATGCAAGTTTTTTTTTGTAGGTAGAACACATACCATCACACATCGCACAGCATAGTTCCTAGTGGAAGTGTGCGAGGGTGTGTGTGTGTGTGAGTAGAAAATTTCGAAAATTGTGCGATTGTGATATTCATAAATGTTTTGATATCTCATAACTACACACATCGACGACGACGACGGCCATGGTTGCGAATACTAAATGTCGTAGCAGCCGTATTGAATCGAACCGAACCGCATAGAACAGCCATAAAGAAAGAGTTTAGCATTTGTGGGTGTATGTGTGAAAATGCTCATAAGCTTTTTTCAATTATGAGACAATCATATCCCTCTCCTCCCTCCTCCTCGAATATCTGTTCGATTTGATGGCGATTTTGCGCCAGCATTTCTTGGCATTATGTAAATCTGAAAATAACTTTCAGTTGGAGGAAAGCTTTTTGTTTTTGCTTTTTGTTTTTGCTTTTTTGTTACGCTACTCTTCCTCTATATTCGGAAGATGCAAAAGCAAAGAAAGCAGAACAGAATTCCAATCTCTTTAAGAATTTTTGTTTGAGGAGAAAATGCAAAAAGAAAAAATTCAAATTGGTTGGCTAACCCTCCTCCACAAAATTATGGAACACAGCACGCAGAGCTTTAACTTGGCCAAATAGCACATCATCGTCGTCATCATCATCATCGATGAATTCAGTGGCATTAGGGTAAAAATTTCTTTTGGTGGAACTACCTTGAGGCAGAGGTGCCACTTTTGGGTATTTTTAAAGAGAAGATGGTCGGATTTTTATGAAAAAAAAATGGCATGAATTTTGTTAAAAAAAATTGTTTATGCACTCCAACAAGGCGTGTATTTTTAAAAAAAATATTTTTATGGCTTTTTTAAAAAATTATTTTTCTATAAATTTTATAAAAAATATTTTTATGGCCTATCAACAAGCCACCGACAAGGCGTGGAATTTTTAAAAATTATATGGTATAGCCCCCAAACACAGCTCATTTTTTTGGCCCAAGGACGAACCCTATTGAAATTGGGAAAAATCGGTTCAGATTTAAATATAGCTCCCATATATATGTTCGGCCGATTTAATGTAAATGTTGCACCAAAGTCCTTAATATCTTTCCATTTGTACGAAATTTTGCATGACGTACTGAATTGAGCCTAGAGTGATGTCTGCCAAGTTTCGTGAAAATCGGTTCAGATTTAGATATAGCTTCCATATATAGTTTCGTCCGATTTTATGTAAATTGTGGACCAAATACCCTATATATCATCCGATTTGCACGAAATTTGGCACAGCGTACTGAATTGAGACTAAAATGATGTGTGTTAAGTTTCGAGAAAATCGGATCAAATTTAAATATAGCTCCCTTATATATTTTATTCCGATTTTATGTAAATGGTGCGAAAAAGTCCCAAATTAAGTATTTATTTGCACGAAATTTTGTACATCACACTAAATTGAGTCTATAATGATGTGTGTCAAGTTTCGAGAAAATCGGGTCAAATTTAGATATAGCTCCCATATATATTTTCGTCCGATTTAAGGTAAATGGTGCACCAAAGTCCCTACATATCTTTCGATTTGCACGAAATTTGGCATAGCGTATTGATTTGAGGCTAGAATGATGTGTGTCAAGTTTCGAGAAAATCGGGTCAAATTTAGATATAGCTCCCATATATCTTTTCGTCCGATTTAAGATAAATGGGACACCAAAGCCCCTATAAATCTTTCGATTTGCACGAAAATTTTTACGGTGCACTCTATTGAGTGTAGAACGATGTGTGTTAAGTTTCGTGAAAATCGGTTCAGATTTAGATATAGCTTCCATATATAATTTCGTCCGATTTTATGTAAATGGTGTACCAAAGTCCCTATATATCTTCCGATTTGCACGAAATATGGCATAGCGTACTGAACTGAGCCTAGAGTGATGTCTGCCAATGTTAGTGAAAATCGGTTCAGATTTAGATATAGCTACCATATATAATTTCGTCCGATTTCATGTAAATGGTGCAGCAAAGTCCCTATATATCTTTCGATTTGCACGAAATTTTGTGTAGTGTACTGAATTAAGTCTAAGTTTCGTCAAAATCGGTTCAGATTTAAATATAGCTCCCATATATATTTTCGTCCGATTTCATGTAAATTGTGAACCAAAGTCCCTATATATTTTCCGATTTGCACGAAATTTGGCATAGCGTACGAAATTGAGTCTAGAAAAACGTGCGTAAAATTTCTTGAAAATCGGTTCAGATTTAGATATAGCTCCCATATATCTGTTTGGCCGATTTCATGTAAATGGTGGACCAAAGACGATATATATCATCCGATTTGCACGAAATTTGGCACAGCGTACTGAATTGAGACTAAAATGATGTGTGTCAAGTTTCGAGAAAATCGGATCAAATTTAGATATAGCTCCCATATATATTTTGGTCCGATTTAAGGTAAATGGGGCACCATAGTCCTTAAATATCTTTCGATTTGCACGAAATTTGGCATAGCGTACTGAATTGAATCTACAATGATGTGTATACATTTTCTTGAAAATCGGTTCAGATTTCGATATAGCTCGCATATATATTTTCGTCCGATTTAAGATAAATGGGACACCAAAGCCCCTATATATCTTTCTATTTGCACGAAATTTGAAACAGCGTAATGAATTAGGTCTAGAATGATGTGTGTTAAGTTTCCTGAAAATCGGTTCAGATTTATATATAGCTCCATAATATATTTTCGTTCGATTTTGTGTAAAAGGTGTACCAAAGACCCTATATATCTCTCGATTTGCACGAAATTTGGCATAGAGTAATGAATTAGGTCTAGAATCGTGTGTTAAGTTTCGGGTTCGATTTTTGTGTAAAAATTTGGCATAGAGTAATGAATTAGGTCTAGAATCGTGTGTTAAGTTTCCTGAAAATCGGTCCAGATTTAGATATAGCTCCCATATATATTGCTTCGTCCGATTTCAGGTAATTGGTGCACCAAAGTCCCTATATATCTTTCGATTTGCGCGAAATTTGGCACAGCGTACTGAATTGAGTCTAGAATCGTAAGTATAGAAATATGTGTGTAAAATTTCTTGAAAATCGGTTCAGATTTAGATATAGCTCCCATATATATGTTCGACCGATTTAATGTAAATGGTGTACCAAAGTCCCTATATATCTTCCGATTTGCACGAAATTTGGCATAGCGTACTGATTTGAGGCTAGAATGATGTGTGTCAAGTTTCGAATTTCAAATTTAGATATAGCTCCCATATATAGTTTCGTCCGATTTTAGGTAAATAGTATACCAAAGCCCTTATATATCTTTCTATTTCCACGAAATTTGACATAATGTACTGGACAGAGCCAGACATCACTGCCAAGTTTCATAGAAATCGGTTCAGATTTTGATATAGCTCCCATATATATTTTCGTCCGATTTCATGTAAATGGTGTACCAAGGTCCCTATATATCTCCCGATTTGCACGAAATTTGGCATAGCGTACTGAATTGAGTCTAGAATGATGTGTGTAAAATTTCTTGAAAATCGGTTCAGTTTTAGATATAGCTCCCATATATATTTTCGTCCGATTTCATGTAAATGGTGGACCAAATACCCTATATATCATCCGATTTGCACGAAATTTGGCATAGCGTACTGAATTGAGTCTAGAATAATGTGTCGTCTGTTAGAATTCCATCTGATGAATATACCTTAAGTGGTGAAGGGTATCATATAGTCGGCCCTGTCCGACTTAACTGCTTTTCTTACTGGTTTAAAAATTATTTTTTATGGCCCGTCAACAAGGCGTGGATTTTCTAAAAATTATTTTTCAAATTTTGAAATGAAATAAGGTGGCATCCCTCGTTTTTGAAATGTGTGCGATGTGGGAGAGGGGGGAGGTTGCTATTCTGCCATTATACTTATCTATGTTGAGGTTCTATTGCTGGTATTAGTGGTATGTTATGGCAATTTGCTACATGCAGACATGCTCACACACACCAACCAACCATTCACACACGTACTAAAAATTTTCCCAGTATATATTTTCATGCGGGTGTTATAATGCTAACCGATTTATAAGAGACTTACTAACACACACTCTCACACACACATACATGTACCAACATACATATTTTTTGCTACTCCTAGGCAAGGTAAACATAAAGGTGTATATCTCGATGTCTACATCTGTGACCATGTTCACATGTATGTATAACATACATACATATATGCATGTGTGTGTGTCACTACAGATGTTCATTTGTACATGTGTGTTAGTTTTTTTATTGTTGTTGCTGTTGTTACTGCTACGAAAATGAACTTGAAAATTAATTGTTTCTAGTCGGCGTGACAAGAGGCAAACAGTAATCACTTCAGCATACATTTTCACATGGTGAAACACACGTACACATACACACACGGGTGTGTGTATGTATGTTTACATATTTTCACATTTTGTGATAAAATTACATCGTTTCACATTCACCAAAAAATGAGTACTCCGGAGGTAACTGCATTACAGAACATCATTAGGAGATGTTTTTTTGGTCTGAGAGTAGGGAAAGGGAACTGGGGTTTATCCAAATAGAAATTGGATTGTCAAAGGCTGTTCTCTGTTTGTGGAAATTAATTTTGTTTAAAGTTGATGTTATGGTTTGTTATTATTACATTAACCGAATTTTATGGAGAAAAAAATAAGACCAAGAAAAAAAATAAATTTAATAATAAGACAGAGAAAAAAAATATTTTTAAGAAATCCACGCCTGGTTGGAGTATGAAAAAACATATTTTAAAAAATCCAGGCCTTGTTGGAATATCAAAAAATAACTTTTAAAAATTCCACGCCTTATTGGAATATCAAAAAAATTATTTAAAGAAAAACACGCCTTGTTGGAAGTTAAAAAAATAATTTTTAAAAATCCCCGCCTTGTTGGAATATTAAACCAGTAATGAAAGTAGTAAAGTCGGACTGGGCCGACTATATAATACCCTTCACCACTTTGGGTATATTGAACATATGTCTTCCTGCAACCTATGCTAAATTTAATTTCATTCGGGTAGATTTAGAGTGGTCTGCGTACCATGGGGCAAATTTATGGAAAACGATTTATAGCAAAATTGATACAAGCTATTCGGTACACGACGATACACGACTATATGAGTGGTTGTAAGACAATCCTCTGTACAAAATATTATTGAGACACGGTGCTCCCGACCGCCCTTGGTGAGGGTTGGCTAAGCACTCCTTTGTACAAAATATTATTGAGACACGGTTCTGCCGACCGTTCTATTTATGTGGTGGTTAGACACTCCTCTGTACAAAAAATTATTGAGACACGGTGACCGACCGTTCTACTTGAGTGGTTGTAAAGCACTAATTTTATTTTAAAATATTTATCCTTATGTACTACTTAAACTACTCTTGCTTAGCTTAATATCAAACACACATTGTACTTATCAATAAACTATTTGTTCTAATAATAGAAATTGATCTGTGGAGAGTTTTCCCATCGTATGCGCCATAAAATCTCAACACCAACAACAAGAGTCTTATCAGCGTTGCATGTGAGATTATCTTAAAACACACTCCAACATTAAAAATCTTCTGTGTTACAAAATTCTGTTCAAAGTATTTTGAACATGCTGACGACTGGCAAGAAGAGCTGACAAATTAAATTTCTGTTCAAATCATTTTGAACAGAAGGTATGGCAGCATCTACATCAATTTCAACGCAATAACGTTATTCTAGTCTCAATTTGATACGTTGTGCAAAAACTCGTGTTAATCGGATAAACATTAGGAGTTTGGAGCGCCATTTACGTAAAATCGGACGAATGTATACGAATATGTGGAAGCTATATAGAAATCTGAACCGATCCTAAACTTACCACAGATCATTCTAAACACAATTAAATCTAAGAATATGTAGGGACTTTGGTGCAACATTTACACAAAATCGGAATATCAAAACCTGAACCGATTTTCAGGAAGATTAACACACATCGTTCTAGGCTTAATTCAGTATGCTATGACAAATTTCGTGCAAATCGCTATTTACCTGATCACTATTTACCTGAAATCGGACGAAAATATATATAAGGGCTATATCTAAATCTGAACCGATTTTTACGAAATTTAACACACATCTTTCTAGACTTAATTCAGGACACTGTGCCTAATTTCGTGCAAATCGAAGGATATATAGGGACTTTGGTACCAAATTTATCTTAAATCGGGCACTTATCTTAAATCAGGACACTGTGGCTAATTTCGTGCAAATCGAAGGATATATAGGGACTTTGGTACCAAATTTATCCTTAATCGGGCGAAAATATATATGAGAGCTATATCTAAATCTGAACAGATTTTCACGAAATTTTACACACATCTCTCTAGACCCAATTCAGTAAGTTATGCCAAATTTCGTGCAAATCGAAGGATCTATAAGGACTTTGGTGCACTATTCACCTGAAATCGGACGAAAATATATATGAGGGCTATATCTAAATCTGAACCGATTTTCACGAAACTTAACACACATCACTCTAGACTTAATTTAGTACGCTATGCCAAATTTCGTGCAAACCGAAAGATATATAGGCACTTTGGTGCACAATTTACATAAAATCGGATGAAACTATATATGGGAGCTATATCTAAAACTGAACCGATTTTCTCCAAATCGTCCTTGTGCGAAATAAGTGAAATGTGCCAAATTTCATCCAAATCGGATCATAAATGCGACCTGTACTTTGTTTACAATTTAACATCTACAGACAGACAAACAGACGGACGGACTGACGGACATGCATAAATCGACTCAGAAAGTGATTCTATGCATATTCTCAAAAGGACCCATGTGTCTATCTCCTTTCCTTTTGCCTGTTACAAACATATGCACAAAGACATAATACCCTGTACCACAGTGTGGTTCAGGGTATAAAAATCTCGACTTGTTGGAATATGAAAAAAAAATAATTTTTAAAAAAATCCACGCCTTGAAATATGAAAAAATAATTTCTAAAGCAACGAGTGGAGCAGTCTAGCCGTCGGGGCAGACCATACGATAATCTAACTCTCTAACATTCTGCCGATGTTTATTCTGAGCCTGGGCAATATTTCGTGATATTTGCACCCTCCTGCCCGATTAGTGGTCAACAGCACCTCTTTTTTAAACTGACACATTTTCCGAATATTACTAATATACAGCCCTTCTAATTACTTGTCCAGATTCCCTTCGCCGTGGGTTGTGTTGTGATCGATTAGAAAAAACATAAAAAATTAAGTTTTCGGTCCACTTCATCCCAAAATTTTTATCTGATCATCGTCGAAAATTATAGGCGTTGTAACTGGAATATCCTCTAGTGTGGTAATGGGTTACTAAATGATATCTGAATACGTAAGCATCTGTAAATATTTAAGTGCAATTCCCACATCCGAGTACATACAACAATAAAATTGGTATCAATTTAAAGGTCAACCACTCCTATTGGGTATACTATCAACATCTCGAGTCTATGTCCGTCAGGGGTAAATATATTTGCCATAGAATACAAATTTTGTAATTTTTCACACAAAAGTCAGGGTCCATTTGATGCGCTAAATGTTGACCAATCTTAATCAAAACATGCATGCTTATTCTTTGGCCCAATCCCCTTCTCTATGTAAAAGTTCGAGGTGTTTGGGCCATAATTGCGTCTCTAAAGCGACCAGAAAAACCGACAAAAATTAAGTATTTGGCCCATTTCATCCCCTAAATATTGACCGATCTTTACCAAAAACAATAGGGGTCTTCATTGGCCAGAACCCAACCATAT